>NW_004949108.1:6100817-6122253 GCF_000317375.1 Microtus ochrogaster | reverse complement strand
GGGAAGAGACAGAAATCTTTAATAAATAAATAAATTAAAAAAAAAAAGATCCAGCAATACCACTGTTGGGCATATATCCAAAGGATGCTTCATCATACCCAAGATATGTGCTCAACTATGTTCATAGCAGCATTATTCATAATAGCCAGAACCTGGAAACAACCTAAATGCCCCTCAAAAGAAGACGGATAATGAAAATATGGTACCTTTTATACAATGGAGTACTACAGAGTGATAAAAAATAATGACATCTTGAAAATTGCATGGGAATAGATGGATATAGAAAAAAATATTGAGTGAGGTAACCTAAACCCAGACAGACAAATAATATGTATCTACTCATAAGTGGCTTCTAGACATAAAACAGGAAAAAAAAACAACTACAGTCCAGAATACCAGACAGCCTAGATAAAAAAGAGGAACCTAAGAGGGACATTCATGTATCTACATAGGAAGAAGGAAAAGACAATCTCCTGAGTAAATTGTGAGTGTGGGCGACATGAGAGAGGGTAGAAGAGGAGGGGAAGAAAGGGAGGAAAGCAGAGAAAAATGTAGAGCTCAATAAAAACAATAAAAAGTAATATTAAAAAGAATCAATTATTCACAACTTTCATACCCTCCAAACATACTAAATAAAGACAAACTATTTTTTTGAACATGGCTGTAGAGGGGATAACAGAAAATGATAGTAAATAATAATTAAATGATATATAATATGAATAATGTACTAAATAGTACATTATCAAGATCTGTTAGAATACATACAGATTAAATTTTAGAAGTACCTGGTTCCCACATACTAGAAGTCAAGGGAATTAAACAGGCCATTTTATGCTTTTTTACTGCCCTCATCCACATCCTTACACTCTGCTTACCATTAGATTTAATTCCAGGGGAGTCCTATCTGCAAGGAGAATATTACATTGCATGGAAGTTCATGTTGTTCTGGGTGATATGCTTCCAGAGGTGTCCCTGTAGAGATGCCACATGTGAAATTTACTGTGCTTCTTTGGAACTTGCTTCCACTTTGTTTACCATCCTGCATCATTGACATCTTGTCTTTGAGCAGATGCTCTGAATAATGCCTTTGGTGAGCTAATAGGTTTATGTTAATCATCCCAACTGTCTTCATTTTTTAGAATGTTGGGAACTAGAGGTTATTTTTCTCTCAGCATTTTTCAGACTCAGTCACCTTTATGTTAAGATTATTTACATGTCAGTTGAAGGGAACGGAGCCTAACAATGATATACAGGCATTAGGTATAGGTTCAAAGTGTCTTCTCACCAACCAATTTTTTGTGTTGTGTTATATCCTGTTGATTTCAGGGAATAACATCATAAACACATAAGTATGGCACTGAGTTGAAAACTCAAAGGACAGAATTTACCCTTCCATGTTGCAAAATAGCTCCATTGGAGAGCCTATTTCCTGATTTATTATTTCTCCATTTTGCTCAATGGTCCCCAGTCCTATTTTCAAGTACATTACAGAGGCTATTGAGGATTTATGTCCATTGATTGGATGTTTTCCTTCATAGTGATATGTGCAGGGTAATAGCATTGCCTCCCTGAGATGAGGCTGGTGTATTAATCCATTGTTCAAAGCCACAATGGGACCTGCACTTCCTTAAAGATTTTTCACTTTCTGCTATCTTCAACATATAAATGGCTATCCTTGACTTAAAGTTTGCTCTTTACTTTTCATCATTTTTAAAAAACAAACCAAACAAATCATGCACCAGAAGATAATAAAGCTGAAATAACTGAATGATTTCCGTTAGTTGCCATCATCTTTCTTTTAAATACAAGCTTTATTGGCTGAAAGAAGGCTCCAAGGAAAGAGAAGATACAGGACAATAATTTTCTAACAAAATGTATGTTGCATGAAAATATGAATTGATGTCTTGCCTTTATTACTTTACTCCAGGGCTATAATTAATTAAAAATAATAAATAATAATATTTTTCTCTATAAATTTACCTAGAACCATTGTGTTACTTAAAATATAAATTGATTTTTCTATTCCAATTCAATGATTTTCCCATGAAATTCCAATCTCACCTTCTATTGATTTATTTAGACTTTTATGTGTGTATATATGGTGTCATAGGGGAAGAGGAGGAGATGCTACATGTGTCCCTGGATGCCAGAAGAACTATCTTAGGAGCCTCAGTTACAGAAGGCTGGGAGCCACTGGTTATGGGAGCTGGAAACTGAAGAGCAGCAGGCAGTCTTGCTGCTAAGCCATACCTCAACCCAATTTATTTATATTTTATTAAATATAACTTTTCACAATTTTATAGCTGTATATAATGTATTCTGATTATTCTGTCCTCATGCCCTTACTTATATTCCTCCCTTTCAAGTCGGCCATGGTTAAATTAAATGAATAACAACCAAAATTATTCTTAACTTTTTATGGATTGCTATATAAGCCCTGAAGAAAATTGAATGTTAATTGTCTAGAATTGCAAGCGTGAATTATCAGATTTCATGGAGAATAGAGCTAACAATTATTTGAGGCTCTTTCTTATGTGACAACTGTACAAATTGCCCTCCAACCAAAGCCTGTTCAATGGCTGACTTTCACTTCTGCTGTGTGCGGGCTCTGGAAGATGTTGCATGTATATGTGTGCAGAGAACCCAGATCTCATTTGTGGTCAGGATACCCTGATCCTGCGTGTCAAAATTGAAAGTTTCAATATGAGTTAAAGCCTTGAAATAAAAGAATCAAAAGTGATATCACTTTTTAGTCATAACTGGTGAGTTCTCAAAGTTTACATTCCTAATTAGACACAAATGTGTCACCACCGTGAAGCTGTCACTGTACTGGAGATATCAAGGCTTGCCTTCAAGGCTCTACAAAGTTTCCAAGAACAACAATTGGCCTTAATATCAACAGAAGATTATTTCTAAGAAGCTCAGACTGTACCAGACTCCTCCGTTGTTCAAATCACTTCTACAAAATGATATAATAGCTACATATAACTTAGACATCCTTTAATAGACATAAAATTACATGCAAATCACTTCACAGGGTTTCCAATTTAAACACATTTAACTAAAACCTAAATGTGGCATCCAGTTGTGAAAAAGCAGGTGAGGAATTGAATCTTTCTTAGTTTAGAATACCTCACAGAGAATGATTATTTCCAGCTCCACCCACTAATTTGTGGGTTTCATAATTTTATTTTTTAAGCCAAGGAAATATTCCATTATGCAAATGTGCCATATTTTCATCATCTATTCATCAGTTGATGGAATCTTGGGCTCTTTCCATTCACTGGTTATTGTGACTGGAACAGCAATTAATATGTGAATGTGTGTCTCTATAGCTGCATATGGAGTCCTTTGGGAATATACCCAGAAGTTGTGTACCTGGGTCATATGGGAGACCTATTTCTAGCTTTCTGAGGAACCTCCATATTGAATATATAATGGTCTTGTTTGAGTGGGTGTTATATTGTCTCCTTTAGGAGATAATGTTAAGGGAAAACAGAAGCAGTTTCTAAAAATGTTTCTCAGTGGGTTATTTTAATCTGAGGATGGGAAATATAGGGATATGTTGGGCAGACTATGACTACATGTTCCTCGTTGTGATTATTTTTTTTCTGCTATTTAATAGAAATTCTCCTTTACACAGTAAACTTTTCCAAAGTACAAAGGCTAACTGCCATAAAATTTGTATGTAGGATGTCTAGAAAAATAGGCCTGTCATTCTTCTGATTCACAGTGATATTTTTGGATTGTTTGTTATCAAAAAATGACTTTTTTGATTGATGCAAGAACACAGCAAAAAGACAGCATAGTTTGTAAAAATTCTTGGATTCGTAGTGTGATCATCTTGATTTCAACTTTCTGTCCTGCCTCCAGCACTCACTATTTAACTCCCTAGACTGTGCTTTTCCCTTTGTAGACCAAAATATTTTAAATGTATGTATCATTTTCAGACATTTGAGCTAGAATAATGGAAAACAAATGAAAAAAATGAAGTTGTAAAGAATATCCCCAGTGATTTTTTTAGTACTAGTAAAAACAGAATTGTATTTGTGCACTTTTCATACTTGTTCATGTTTTTATAAAAATAATATGACTCTAATTGGATACTTTTGTCTTGAGAATAAGTGTTCTGCTTTTGTTATTTCTAGTTTTTACAAAAATCCTGGTAAGCAGACAGTACTGCTTTTTTCAATGAGGGATAGAAAGATCTCTTAGTAAAATATCTGCCAATCAAGTTGGGACCTTTCTGACTAAAAATGGCTTGGCCTTTTTAACATCATTTGTTCACATTGCCATGAATCATCCCTCAGTCATCATTTATGTTTTCTGCACATAGGTACTATATACTTGCAAGGGTAGACAGTGTGGAATTAAGTCTACAGTATTTCCAGATACTGTCTTATCCTTGTGACAGAATTAGTCATAGTTCCATTACCACACAAAGGGAAAGTGAGACTGAAATGGATTAAATGGCAACCTAGAGTCACCCAACTCAAAAGGGTCAGATGTAAAGAATAATGGTGTGGGAAGTCCTTCTGTGTGTGTTGCTTTTATTGGTTAATGCATGAAAAAGCTGCTTTGGCCTGTGTCAGAGCAGAATAGAGCTAGGCAGAGAAAATTAAACTGAATTCTTGGAGAAAGAAGGCAGAGTGAAGGAGATGCCATGTATCTGCCACAGGATACAGGCAAAGCAGAACCTTGCCAGTAAACCACAAGCTTCATGGTAAAATATAAAATGCTAGAAATAGGTTAACTTAAGATATAAGTGTTACAGTGTGGCTGCTTGTTTGTCTTCTGGCTGCTCAGCCACGAAATAATCACAAAGAAACAACATTATTTAAATTACTGTTTGGCCCATTAGCTCTAGCTTCTTATTGGAGTTTTTCCTGCCTGCTTTTGTTCTGCCCTGCTCTGCTATAGGCTTAAAGTAGTTCTTTATTAATCAATGGTATGGCTTCTATTTCCTCACAACAAATTGACACCCACATGGTCAACTAAAATCCACTTAATACCTGAGAGGACTTGGTAAAGGAATTTTAGACACTAAAAATCAAAATTTAGCTGCATTTATTTTCCAGAATGGGCTTTGCTTGATAGCAGCATGCTGCGGCACCTTTAAGAGAGGTTTTCCTGATTCAGTGATATCGGAAAAAAACAGTGGTGTGGTTTTGAATTGACTTCCTGGAACATTGCTACTACTACAAAGTCTGACGAGGTCCAGCTATGGAACCATTTAAATGGGGTGTGTAAGCAAAATGCTACATTTTACTTAATGAGAACATAAACCCTCTGTATATCTAAAACTGGGGCAATGCACATGACTCTGCAAGGCAGCAAACAACTTTACCATGCTGGACTGGGTGGGGGAAGCAGGCAGTGCCAATATACACTAGCAATGCCGTAATTTAGATTCTTAATAAGCACTTAGCATTTTAAGAAATACTTCTGGTCAGAAAATAATTACAGATATGCAATAAAGACAGATCCAGATTTTTAAAAAAAAAAAAAGACCTCTAATTGGGTCACAGTGTTGAATAAATAAAAGTAGGCTCAGGAGAGAAAATTAAAAAGAGTAGAGATCAAAAACCCATTGCCATTGTTCTTGAGTTCTCAGTAGTCCTCATTGTCTGATGTGTAAGTCCGGTTTTATCCCATGCTTTTTCAGACCCAGGCTAGCTGGTCTTGGTGAATTCCCAAAAGATTATCCCCATTGTCTCCATGTGTGAGTGTACCCCTTGAGGTCCTGAGTTCCTTGCTCGTGCTCCCCCTCCATCTGCTCCTGATTTGGACCTTGAGATTTCTGTCCGGTGCTCCAATGTGGGTCTCTGTCTCCTTTCATCACCTGATGAAGGTTAATATTCAGGAGGATGCCTATATGTTTGTCTTTGGATTCACCTTCTAATTTAGCTTCTCTAGGATAGTGAAATATAAGCTCACTGTCCTTTGCACATACTGGCTTTGGGGGAACCTAGGCAGTTTGGATGCTCAACTTACTAAACCTGGATGGAGGTGGGCGGTCCTTGGACTTCCCACAGGTCAGGGAACCCTGATTGCTCTTCCAGCTGATGAGGGAGAGGGACTTGATTGGGGGAGGGGGAGGGAAATGGGAGGCGATGGCGGGGAGGAGGCAGAAATCCTTAATAAATAAATAAATTAAAAAAAAATAAAAAGAGTAGAGAGAGTTATAAAAAAGTATTTTAAAAAAATGTAAAGTCATTAAAGAGACAGAGTACAGATAGCTACAGATTTAAAAAAGTAAAAAAAGATAAGCAACATAAAGATGAAGTATCACTAGAAAGTCTGGATTATGTATATTATTGTGTTTTCTTTGAATTTTTTGACTGTGAAGGAGGTAAGCATAAAGAGACATTTCATTGTATGGGTGGCTAAGCTAAACCACCATATATATCTTGAAGGTATCCTGTTGGAGGAGGGGGCTGCTTGTTTGTCCTGGCCACCCAGAACTGAAATACCAACACAGAAACTGTGTTAATTGAATCACTGCTTGACCCATTAGCTCTAACTAACATTTATAAACAATATTTGGGAATTTGGGTGTTCTTCTCCAAACTGTTTCCTGCTTTTTATTGGTTGAAGTAACTTTTCAGGGTGTTCAAGGATACCTTTCAGCCATTCTTGTTCCATCAGACCACATTATTCTGGAAGGATTCTACAGATTCTCATCTTCTGTGAAAACAAAAGAACCTCTTTTCTAAAGCAACATCTCCTTATATCCATATTTTGAAATCAAGATACTGATGTGGGCGTCCCCTCTGTGTGATTACCATTAGTGAATAAAGAAACTGCCTTGACTTTGTTGACAGGACAGAACTTAAAACTTTTCATGACAGTGAGACACATCTGCTCCTGGAAGTACCAAGCTACTTCAAGAGCAAGTACCAAAGAGGGCACCTTATGGAGTTGGTTAGCCATTTGGGCATGAAACTACTGTTGCCTGGACTGCTTGATGAGCTTGACAAGCAGGACCAAAAGAGAAATGACTGCTGAACTTGCCTAAAGGTGAGATGATCCTTCGGAGTTCTTGCTTCAAGAAAGAATCTACTAGACATTCTGTAGTACACAGAAGAAAGTGACTGACAAATTGCCAATATGGTTGGAATTGTCTTTGAAATTTCCTGTTTCATGGAAAAGTCTGCTGGATACTATGGTCCTATAGGTAGGCTGAAGATGGATGCCCAAATGGTAGAGAAGAACTTTGGGGGACTGTCTTGGTAGTGAGATGTCTCTGTCAATTCTAGAGTTTTGGAAGTTGCTTACAATGCATTTCCTGTTTACTTAGGTAATAGTACATCTTTTAGGAGTCTTTACTAATATTGAAAAATTTAGTTATATTTAATGTTTTCTTAGTTATGATAAGAGATAAAGTATAACTGTCTTGTTATATGTAATATTACTATGTTAAAGTTAAAACCTTCCTTTTATTTAAAAAGAAAAGGGGATGTGATGTGGGATTCCCCTCTGCATGCTGTGATTATCATTAGTGAATAAAGAAAACTTCTTTGGACCTATAACAAGGCAGAACTTAGCTAGTCATGGAAAAACTAAAATTAATGCTGGAAAGAAGAAGGTAGATTCAAAAAGAAGCCATATAGCCCTGTTAGAGAAAGACGCCGGAAATTTTACCTGGTAAGTCATAGCCACGTGGCAATACACAGATTACTAGAAATGGGTTAAATTAAGATATAAGTGTTAGCCAATAAGTAGCTAAAGCTAATGGGTCAACCAGTATTTTAAATAATATAGTTTTTGTGTAATTATTTTGGGGGTCTGAGCTGCCAGGCAGCAGGGAAACAAACAAGCGGCCTCCTTACAACATATAAAAGCTACCTAGAAATATTCTTAAACTATTGGCCAAACAGTATTGCAAATAATATAGTTTTGTGTGATTATTTCAGGTCTGGACAGCTGGGATTGAACAAACAGTCTCTACCAACATATGTCTATGATGTATGGATGGAAAGCCTTCTGTTACATCACCTTAAATTATGTGTTTCAATTTTTGTTGATACACACAAATAATTTCTTTTTCTTTTGCCAAACTGCCCAACTATGTGTTCTTTTTATTTGGTTCTTGTGTTCCCTTTATTAATTGCATTCATTGTTTCTCCTTTGGGACCATGAAAGTTTAGTGAGTTAAAGCTGAGCAGTGACAAGCTGCCATTGTCAGCAGGCAGCTGCTGAGTGCCAAATCACCAATGATCGCTCATCAGGCTGTTCTCAGCAGGCTCCACTTGAGTCTGTCTTGTAGATCCATTAAAAGCAAGAAGCAGCATAAATCCTACTCCTTGGGAAGGAGTGGGTTGTTTCCTGCACTGCTTAGAACAGTTTTTTAGGAACTAAAAGAGTAATATGGCTTTAATAATGGATCCCTAGTAGTCCAAAGATGGGTGTGAAGAGCATGCCTACTGCTGAATCATGCCAGAGAATATAATAAAATTCCCAAAGTCTTACTTATTCAGAACTGATACTTTTTATTAATTGCCAGCTTCTATTATATATTTGTTGCAAATCTTGAACATACATGATTACAGACCTTCCCCACTATGATGTGCCTTTATGTACACAAGATGAAGTTGATAATTTAATTGGACATAGTAGCTACTCTTATGACCGGTGTGATTTTGAATTCTGTGAGGTGCAGATATCACACTGTGGAAAAGTGGAATAAATACATGTGTGATTGAAAGACACCAGCAGACTACCAAATGACTCCCCTTCCTATCACTCTCCCCCTAAGCTTATCACTAATATGCAGCAGTTTGATGGATGTGATTGCAGTTTGTTCATGTCCCCCTCCTTACAACAAGCATTCACTTCTGGAGTAGAAGCTAGATGTGTACAGAGTCAACTCTTCTAAAATTGGGTTAGCTTCTCAGATACATTGTCCTCACAGCTCAATGTTATTAGACATGTCATTTTGCTAGTACTTTCCCATTAGGAAACAGGTTCTCCCTTTCATCTTGCACATGAACCTTAAGTGACAAGAGAAGATCAGTAGGATGTGCAGGTAGTCTGAATCTAAATAAGCATATTGCATTAGCCATCCTCATTTGTACATGTTTCTTTGGTCATGATGCTATTTTGTAAATGTCTGCTTCAGAGCACTGGACCAAGGTTTGTGTAGTTCAGGAAAGAGTTCCTAGAGGAAGTGTATCATGAATGAACCATATTCTTTCTTAAATGTCCCCTTTCCTGTAGGGAATGAGATGTATAAAGAGTACACGGGCAAGTGGAATGTATGTTTCTCTTACTTTGTAAACTATAGACTTTTTATTGTAGTGTATGTTTATTCCCTATGTGGTAACAGTGACAGGTGAGGAATAAATAAGCCGAAGTCAGCATATGTACCCTTCTCAAACAATGTTCCTCTTGTTGAAAAACTGTGCTCAACATGAATTTTAAGAATTATGAAGCAAACAGTAAGCTCTCTGTGCATCCAACAGTTCAGATGGCCAGACTACTGACTCTGAGACAATCTGGCTTAAGTTTGGAGCTGACACACCCACTTAACAAAAGTCACTCAGGGTCAATTAATATACAGAACACAGATGTGATTATCTGTGTAAGAATGCACCAGTAATAAGAAATTATATAACCAAGACCAATTGTACCCATTAAATAGTCTGCTCAATTTCCTTCTGTACAGATGTGGGGCACCTAACAATCCTTGCTTTCTTTATTCTTCTCTTTCTCAACTTTCCCTTTACCTCCCATGATTCAAGGTCTTGGGGTATTGTGTGCAATCAATGGGATTTTTTGGCCTCTGTATTTAACTTCCAGTGTTTTGGCCTATGAGGCATTAAAAGAGTAGCATGGAATTTGGGTAAGCTTTTGAATTTTGAATTAGATCATAAAAATGAAGTTAGTATTACAAAGGCTATCTATGTTTAGGATTTTTAAAGATCATTTTTGAAATGAAGATGCACACTTGAGATAAAACACACAGTATTTATGCTTTCTGAGTTTGGGTTTTTGTATTTTCAATATAATGATATTCAGTTCCACCCATTATTCTAAAATGTTCATTTTTTATTTCAAATTTTATAGTATGGCTTTAGTAATAATTGACACAAACTAGAAATAAACTTTTTTCTGTTAAGAAATAATAAGCCATGTGGAACAGAAAAAAAAGATGGAACTAGGCATGGTGGCACACAACTTTAATCCCAGCACATAGGAGACACAGGAAGGTAGATCTCTGTGAGTTCTTGGAGGGCTTATCTACAAAGCTGAGTTCCCGTACAGTCAATGCTATTACACAGAGAAACTCTGACTCAACACAAAAAATAAACAGCAAAAAACTGAAAACAACAACAAAAACAAAAAACAATAAACAATAAGAGATGGAGTTGATGCACTGTGCTAAATGAAAGAAGCTAGAACCAAAAGCTTTAGGTCATCCAACATACGACTGTGACTCAGCCTCAAGGGGTTCTGTTCTGAAACTACCACATGTATAAACATAGTGCTGTGCTGTGAGCATTAAATGTTGACCATTATGCAACTGGGGTAAAATAAAAATCCACTGTATAAGTTTGTCACATAATTGTTATCAATGCATCTATTAACAGCCACTTAAACTAGTTCCATTTTTTAAAAACAGTAAAGAAATAAGTAGAGATGTGTGCAGTGTCTCTGTTTCATGTTGACTCAAGAGGCTTCTGGTGCATAACAGAGGTTTAAAGTGCATAGATTAGATTATAGAGATATGATTGATAGATAGATAGATAGATAGATAGATAGATAGATAGATAGATAGATAGATAGATAGATAGATAGATAGATGATAGACAGACAGATAGATGATAGATTATAGACAGGTATATATAGACTCCACTAACTATTTTCTAATATAGTTGCAAAATCAAAAAAGTAACTATGTGGATGGAGAAAACAAAACAAAAGGTATTTGTTTTACCCAGTCAACACTCTCTCTGCTAGGTAGTTTTAAACTCTTCTGTGGTATTTTTGTTTTCTGTGGCTCCTCTATGAATGAGTTTTTTAGAAGGCACACAGCACATAAATAAGAGAGAAATCTTTGCAAATGTTCAAACCACTCACTGGAAGAAAACAAATTCTGTTTTTGTTTTTGTTTTTTTTTTTTGCTGCTGAAACAATTAATGATAAAGGATTTCCATCATAATATTCTTACTAATCGATTCTCTGTGTCAATATGTCTCTGGTATCTTTAGGTACTGCCAATGCCAATTAAGCACTGAATGGCATTTATCTGAAGCATTGGTTTTAATGGGATATTTTCAAGAAACTGGGGTTTATGAATTCCACAAGACAGAACCACAAAAAGTAGCATCATTTAAGGTAGTACTTCATCACCAATGCATGACATGTATTTGTGTTCAATCATTTTATTTCAACTTCCTCCTTTTAATTCCCCCACAATGCTATTTAAGATCATCCTTAGGTAAGATATAGTATCCCTTATCAACACATCTTAGCAAAGAGTATCATATAAAATATAAAACAAAGACTATCTCTGTACTAGCCGTCTTTTCCCATATCAATGACACTGCCACTACCAGGACTAGCAATGGAAGGGTGATAGGATGAAGGACAAACAATATGTTCCTACAAGGATCTGACAGCAGCTTATTGGAAAGATGGTAATAAAAGAAGAATGGGGAAACCACATCTGGTCTTGGGCTTATCCTCTAGCTCATTCGATATTCCTTTATTTTTACAAGTCAATAAACGGAGATAATCAAAGCATTTTTCTTTTTCTAGGATGCTATACCAGTGTGACTTGAGTTTCACTCTTAATTCTCTTTTCTACAATGAAAAGGAAAATCTAGATTTTTAAAGTCTTAAGTATGTATTATGTTCTCAGTAGGTTGTTTGCTAAACGAATGCTGGTTTGATGCATTTTCTGTTATGAAAAATTAAAATATTTTGTATATTTATTCTTTAGAAAGCATTGCTATTTGGCCTACAGGGGTGCTTGGTAAAGGCACTTGCCACCAAGTTGAACAAACTAAGTTGGGTTCCCAGGACCGACATTGTGAAAGGGAAGAACTGAGTCCCACAAGCTGTCCTCTGCCCTCCACATGCTATGTCATGAGGCAATTCCTTAGTAAATGGTAAAAGAGAGCTTGGTATTATGCTATTGCCAAAGATAGAATTGCAGCGTGGTTATCAGACCTAGCTAGCAGGGGTTTTAGAGATCTGACCTCCAATGCTCATCCTTGTGTGACAAGTACTTTAACCACAGACCCATCTCCCCAACACTAGTTGTCTTATTTTCTTGATCTACTTTATTCTGTTATTTGTTTTTGAGACATGCATGAACTCTTGTGTTCCAGACAGTCCTGGAAATAAGCTACCTAACTGATAATGTCCTTGAACTTCTGGCCTCCCACATCCTACAATACAAGTACTAACATTACAGATATGTGTTGCTACACTTGGTCTGAGCTGTCTTACCCATAACCGTAACCTTTGTAGAAAGAACATCTGGCAATCCATGACCGCAGAGGAGTAGTTGCAGTGCTGTTAGCTTCGCTTTTTGGGGAAAAAAAAATTCTGGAGAATCTACTGAAAATGAAAGGAAGTAAGATGGGGGGAGGGGACAATAGGAGGAAGGTAGAGATGGAGTGGGGGGGAGGACTGGAAGGGAGGGATAGTGGGAGAGAGGGAAATGAGTGATAAAAGGAGAGAGGAAGTTTTCCTACATGCCATAGAGCCACAATAGGCAGACTTAATGATCAGAAATTTGGCCGTCAATCAACACACACAATCTTTTCCTCACCACGAGTTCTGCTGTACATTAATTCCTTGTGTGTTTTCTCTTTCCAGCTTAGCTAAAAGATACAGTTTAGCTGAATTCATCCTGATTAAAGGAAAATTAACTCATACTACCATATAATGATAAAAATGAATTATTGCTCTTACTTTTCAGCAAATGAAGTTATTTGCCAAAACAGTTATCTTCGAAATTGCATGTAGAGATGAGATATGAACTTCATGATGAGAAATGTAGTTAAATGAATTTTTATAAATTACCCATTTTATAAAGTATGGCCCCTATTATTCTCTATTTTTTAATGCCTAAGCATCATTGCTGAGGCCTTGGAAGAGCACACTTCAACTTAGGACCTTTTATAAAGCAGAGCAGAACTGCTGTTATTGAGGGTATATTTCTGCCAAGCTTGGCACTGCGTGTGGTCTGGGATGAATTCTCCAAAATCTAGGCCAAGATTATCTATCCTCATCACTGAGGATTCTCAAATCTGCTAGCCCTTCCTCTCTTTGTCTACCCCTTGGAAAGTCACTTCAAACCCATAGACTTCTTCAGAAGGAATTAAATAGTACCTCATTAAAAACCCAATCAGTATTAATAATCTGTAAAATTGTCTTAAAGGATAGTTTTCTTTTAATTCAGAGAGGCACCTGGCATGTCCTGAGTGCTGAGGTTGTGCAAACAGGATGCCAGGAACTTTTCACTTGCTTTCTCACTTGATTTCTTTCTGACTACTGCAAACCTTTGTACAGATGAGAAAATAGAAGCTCAGGGAGTTGAAATAGCTATCAAGCCATCCTGCAGTCCTGACCTCTTCTCCAAACTAGAGAGAATCAACATTTTTCCCCTAGCAACTTGTGATCAGGGCACATAATGGAGCTGCGTGTGGGTGATGGTGACTGCATCAAAATTATTATCATCGGCACCATTTACAGATGAAATGGTAGAAACGATTTTTTTTCTTTGAAAATCCCTGTCACAAGTGGTATTCTATTGGATCTTAGTTTGTATTATAATGCTGAAGTGCGAAAAAACATGCTTGGATTCAAAGAGCTCTGAACGAAACCTATAGATCTGTTGCTCACCAGACCTATAATTTGCTCAAAATATTGATGCCTTGAGGTAAACTCTGATTTCAGGATGTTCCCATCACCCTTTATCTAGCATTCTTTTATCATGGTAAATTTTTGCTTGTTTGATATGCAGCTTTTTATTAACTATTTTCATAGCTAATATATTTTACACATTTAGAAGAAAAAATATGTGTGTGACAGCTTAAATAAACCACATCTTCAATGGGCCATTAAAAAGTGTGGTTTTTTTTTTTAGTTATATTTGGGTCACCTACATGGAATATTTAAAGGCTTGGGTTCCTAGGAAACCAGAAAGGACCCTGAGGAGCCCAAATTATCTTAAAGAGTAGGAACAAAGTAAGAGGTTTTACAACTTTCAACCTCAAATCATACTACAGAGCTATAATGACAAAGACAGTCTGGGACTGACATAAATATAGGTAGAAATATCAATGGAACAGAAAAGAAGACCCTGGGATCAAATGGCAGAACTATGCTCAGTTAACTTCTGACAAAGAAAGTAAAAACATCCAAACTACCTAGGCTCCCCAAAAGCCACTTACGTGCAATAGGATCAAAAACCCATTGCCATTGTTCTTGAGTTCTCAGTAGTCCTCATTGTCTGCTATGTTCAGCAAGTCCGGTTTTATCCCATGCTTTTTCAGACCCAGGCCAGCTGGCCTTGGTGAGTTCCCAGTAGAACATCCCCATTGTCTCAGTGTGTGGGTGCACCCCTCGCGGTCCTGAGTTCCTTGCTCCTGCTCCCTCTCCTTCTCACCTTACTAGACCTGGATGGAGGTGGGCGGTCCTTGGACTTCCCACAGGTCAGGGAACCCTGATTGCTCTTAGAGCTGATGAGGGAGGAGGACTTGATCGGGGGAGGGGGAGGGAAATGGGAGGCGGTGGCGGGGAGGAGGTAGAAATCCTTAATAAATAAATAAATTTAAAAAAAAAGAAAGTAAAAACATACTATAGGGGAGGGGGAGAAGAAAGCCTAGTCAACAAGCAACCCCAAGAAAATGGATTTCAACCTGCAGAAGATGGAATTAGATTTTTATCTTTCACCGTGTGATGTGGGAATGATTTCTTATTAATAAAGAAACTGCCTAGGCCCATTTCATAGGCCAGCCCTTTGGTAGGCGGAGAAAACAGAACAGGATGCTGGGAGAAAGAAGTTGAGTCAGAGAGTCGCCATGGTTCCCACACTCCAAGCAGATGCAGGTTAAGATCATTCCTGGTAAGCCAGCTTGTGGACCGCAAAGATTAATAGAAATGGGTTAGACCCGGCGCTCTTATTACAACAACCGTGTACAGAAAACAGATGAAAATGCATCAAAGAACTTTACTTAGAACCCAAAGCACTGAAACTTCTGGAAGAGAACACCGAGTCTACATTCTAAGATACTTGGATAGTCAAGAACTTCTAAGAGAACATCAACATCACAGGAACCAACTCTGTATCAACATATGGGATAGCAAGCAAATCAAAGGTTTCTGTACAGCAGAGGAAACTGCACAGAGCATACAGACAGCCTACAAAACAAGATAAATCTTTCTCAGCTGCACTGCAGACCAGAGGCTGACATCCAAAATTGACAAACATCTGCACAAGTTATACCCAAAGGAAATAAAACTGCCAATCAACAAATGGGCAAGTGAACTGAAGAAAATGTTTTTGAAAATAAAAGACAAATAACCAAAACTATTTTTTAAAAGCTGGTTAATATCCCAAGCTATCAGGAAAATTAAAATTAAAATGAATTTGAATATGACCTCACCCCAATCATCGAAAAAAATCTTACAATGAGTGTTGGAGGGCACTGGGGAGAGAAGAGTCCTTATTTGATTGGTGGGGTGCAAATTAATAGTCATTGTGGATATCAATTTGGAGATTTATCAAAAATCTGACACAGCTGTTTTGCTCTTAACCATATATCTAAAGAACTACATTCTCTACCATATTTACAGCCCAAATTCATTGCTGTTTCATTTACTAGCAGCAAAGAACTGGAATCAGCCTAACTGTCCATCAATAGGTGAATGGAGAATGAAAATTAGGTATATAAATAAATAAAATACTACTTAGTTCTAAATAAGAAGACTACTACTTAGCTCTAAAGAAAATTGAATCTAATAACTTTTAAGAAAAGGGAATGGAATTAGAATTTATATTTTTAAGTGGGGGCACATAACCTAGGAAGAAACAAATCTATTTATTTATTTATTTATTTATTTATTTATTTATTTATTTATTATTTATTATCTAATCCCTAGGGGCTTTGCGTGGTTACTTATCTTTCTGACCATTTCCCATAAGAGTAAAACCCTGCCATTTATTTATTTATTATTTATTATCTATACACTATTCTGTCTGTGTGTATGCCTGCAGGCCACAAGAGGGCACCAGACCTTATTACAGATGGTTGTGAGCCACCATATGGTTGCTGGAAATTGAACTCAGGATCTTTGGAAAAACAGGAAATGCTCTTAACCACTGAGCCATCTCTCCAGCCCCAGGAGAAACAAATCTTATGCTCTCACTCTTATGAGGAACCTAGACAATAATATATGTCTCTGTGTAAGGAAATGTATAAGGGGACACGGTATATCCTGAAGGAATGAGAACAAGAAAGAGTAATACTTGGGGATGAGGAAGGACTAAGTGAACACAAACTATGAAGAATATGAAGCTGTTTATCATGTTCTTATTCTATCATGGATTTTTTGGTGGCAGATAAGTATATAAAATGTCTTTAGTACTTAAAGTATGAAATTTAATGTGAAACCTCACAGCTTCCATTGTAAATTGTGTAGAAGTTCACAGAGTTATATAGACCTTGAGTCTGATTAGTCTGTCATTTGCTGTTTGTATTTATTTGCAAGAATTTCCATAATAAAGTCTATATAATTAAAATAATAAGAAAACAAAATTAAAGGTTAGGCACCCAGACAGCTGATCATATTTAAACATGTGAGAATGTCAAAATTGTGGATAGTTTGTTTACTTAGTTTTAATGAGAATAAAATATGGTTCCTTTTCCATGTCACCTATATGTTTTACCCAAGGGTGTGTGTCCTTTACTGTTTTTGAGTGCTGGACCTTATTGAAGAGATTCAACTGAAACAATGATGTGAGATTTAGGGGAATAATAATCAAGCTTATTACATCTTTGTGCACACATTCCTGGTGGTCACAATCTAAACCACAAATTTCCAGGTTCTTGGCATCTTATTCAAATAATTGGAAAAAAAACTCACAAATAGTAAGCCAGCAAAGCGTTTTATTTAAGTAGACAGAACAGGTTACATCAAAAAGTAGCCGTGGGTTACTTGACGCTTCCATTATATGGAATCTAGGGAAAGAGGAATTGGTTGCTGAGAGACAGGCCATAGGTATAGCCTCTTTGTTTTGACTGACAGCCCCAGATTACGTAAGATTTTGCTCATCTTGACATTATCATTTTGTGATGGATCTGGGTTAATAATAATATGTATGTTAATCATGTATAAACACAGGATGGTAAATAGGGGTATACTCTAAAAGTTTAGACATAGCACAGTTGTTCCATCTATGCATGCCCCCCAAACTCTTTTAAGCAGAATAAGACCCATGTTTCCTATTGCCAAATATGTTCTGGGACTTTTGAATGGAAACTGATCATGAAAGAGGAGTTTACTTGAAGGTCACTAGAGGAGAAATCCTTCGCATTGTTTAGAGCAGGGGAAACACACACTCTGTACAGATGGGACCTAGAGTTGCTTGGGCTTTGAATAAACATCCTTTGCCAATAATGTACCTAGCTTGGAAGAGGGGTGTTTATGTGAAGACTAAGCCAATGAAGAGCTCAGATTGCTGAGCTATTATGCTTGCCTGCCTCACTTTTGAAGCATGCTTCCATTTAAGAAGAATTACAGAGGAGAACATTTTCTTTTATTATGTAAAGTATGCTAGATAGATAAAAGAATTGCTGGCAAATGATTTTGCCACCTGGAGAACGTTGCCATTGCTGAGATCGCTGGGATACATGCTGTAGAGCAGAGTTACTTCCTTCTGAAGCCCAGAGATCTCTAAAGCAGAATATAGAGTCCAACCATTTTATCATGAGAATCCAAGTTACAGGAAGAGGCTCCATTAATAGAGTGAATTTTAATTGATCATTAGGGTACAAAAAAGATGATCCTAGGTCTAAACTACTCCATACCCCAAACAAAACTTCAGTAAGAGTGAAAATTGATGAAAGATGCCTGGGTGAACTGCAGTTAGACAAAAGGCTTAGCATGATGTTTCTGAAAATGACGTAAGTGAAAGCCCCGAGAGCCTGCATCCCAGGAGGAGGATAGGTAATGTCGCAAGATGTGATATTTCACAAACTCTGTAGGAACAATCCTGCCTGCAAATGACACCAAGCGGGCACAGCCAAAGCAGTTATAGTAATGTGTTGATTTAACATTTTATTGGGAGAAATAAAACTCCATTGGTCTGGAAAAGTGGGTGCTTGGGTGTAAAATTGTAAGAACTTAAGTAGTGTGGGAAGCATATGGATTTCAACAAAGCAGAGTCTTTTCTGTGATTGCCCTTGGCATGGTGTGAAGGCATGACTACAACACAGATATACCTGCAGTCCGGTTCAACAAAGATCATCACTGTAAGCTGTAGTCCTTGCTGGCAGGATTGCTCATAATCAAAAGACCTGGAGTCTCCATCTATGCACAACCTGAATCTGAAGAAGCCAACCAACTCCACAAACCTGTCCTGTGACCTCCACATGTATACCGCAACACATGCATCCCCATCACATATACAATACAAATTAATTGATTCTATTTTTTTTTAGTTTAAAAACCCATGTTTGGTTTTGTACCATGGGTAAAGCCTCTGAATGGAAGCTTTTGGGAGAAGTATCTTGGGATGGGTGTTGATGACATTGTTCACCTCTATACCCAACAGCACGAGATAACTCAGTGCCACTCATCTCAATGCTCAGGAGACTCACCTTTCCAAAATATACCTATGCAGAACCACAAAAAGAGACAAAAAAAGGGTTTAGAACAGTCACAGGGGGAAAATATCAATGGAATATTGAAAACAGAAAATATCCTACCTGCTCTGTATGATGGACATCCTGAATGGGGAGAATGGCGGCTGCAGAATGCTAGAAGTTAGGCACAGGGTTTCAATAGAAAAGAAAACTAGGCTTCTACTTTCTCCATTTTTCCTTTTGAAAGAGCAGTATTCTTCACTCTATCCTTTGAAAGGAAATGATTTCCTATGTCTAAAATAAGTGTTTATGTGGCAAAAGAAATATATAATGCATAGATAGCAGTTCTTGGGTGGAGAAGCTGAGAACGTCTGTTTTGCAGAAAAGGTGTCTTTGCATATGGCAATTTTTCTTCCTCAAAAAGCAAACTGCTTTCTAAAGATGAGGCTGTTAGTTTTAGTGGCATTTTAAGTAGAGTATTATGCCCTTAAAAATGTCTTAGGATCACATTCAAAACCATGCTGTTCGGTAGTTTTTAATTTCACTTTGCTGAAAGCAGTTTCTATTATTACTGGACATTGAAAAGAAACTCCCCAAAACCGCTCCCTTTGGGAAGAGAGTCAATCATCTCTGCTGCCTAGCTAGTTATCTTGTGAATATTTGAGCTTTCCTCCTGTTGAATATTTATTCCTGTGATATAATGGAATTTTCACCCAGAGTTTCAAGAATAACTCTAAGGGAGTCCAGTGTAAAAATTGGAAGTCTTTTGTTCATGTTTTTGCCTTTTACTGGCTGCAATAGCAAAGTGAGTGATAGCCACAGCTCTCTGCCTCCTTTCTTTATTTCTGCACCAATTCTGCACCAGGCCTCTGCGATTCAGAAAGCCATAACAATACTAGAGATACATGTAATGAACCACCAAAAAGAGCAAGCCTTGGCCATCATGCTATACTTTGTTTAAACATTTTACATCACTCTGTCCGAACTTCATTTCTTTTGTCTGTCATAAAAATTAAATAAAATTTTTAGATATTATTCCAAATCTAAATTAATAACAGTGCTTTCCATCAAATTATAGGTTAGCACAAAAGATGTGGATTTCTAGAGCATTTATAAAACACACATAAAAACATAGCCAGTGGCTTTAGTGGGCATGAGTAAAACAGTCTATCAAGTTCTTAAGCATCATTGTGCAAAGTTGCTTCCGTTAATTACAGATCAAAGAACTGAGAATACATGAGGTATTTTTATGCTTTGTTTTGTGTCCACCAGTATTTCTTGGGTGAGAAAACAATTGCTTTCCAAAATAAAAAAGAGGAGTTAGTCTCACTCAAGAAAGACTTGTGATTACCTCTACATCCTACTCTGCCAGAAATTTATAGATAAGGAGCATGTTTAGAGATAAATAACATGAAGGCAAGTAAGTGGATATGGCTTATCTGATGTGGTTCTACTGGATATTTTTAATTAAATTACATATCAAGATGTTGCAAACTATCTTCCAACTCACTAGTGAATGTTTAATTTACTAAGGAAGACTAAAGAAAAAAATAATCTGAATTCTGCATCTTAAAAAGTATTAAATTTCAGAAAACAAATTTCTTTTCTGTAACTACCTTTCATGTCATGAATATTACAACATTAAGAAAAGGGAACCAAGGGATATAAATAGGAAAAAAAACAAATTATTTGTAGGTGACCTGATATTATATGTAACAGATCTCCCAAATTCCAACAGAATACTTCTAGAAATGATCAATAATTGCAGCAAAGGGGAAGGTTACAAAGTCTACTTACAAAGTTCAGGAGACTTTTTAGACACAAATATCAAGCATGCTGAAAACTAGGTCACAAAACATCTTCATTGACAATTGCTCTACAAAACAATATGTCTAGGAACGAACCCAACCATAGAGGTGAATGCACTTCACATTGAAAACTTTAAAGGCCTGAGGAACAGATAGAGGAAGACATTAGAAGAGGACATTCTAAAGCACTCACATCCTGATGGGTTGGTAGAATTAAAATTGTGAAAATTACCATCCTACCAATAGCAATGTACAGATTTAATACAAACCTAATTAAAATCTCCATGTCACTCATCACAAAAACAGTATTCCTAAAGAACCAAAAAGATACTAGGTAACTAAAACATTCAGAGTAAACCAAATTATTATTAAATATAAAAACTATTTTTCGTGATAGGAATTATATCATGCAAATATGTAGAGGAGGAAAAGAGAGGAAGAAAGGGAGGGAGAAGATGATAAAGATATAGATAGATACAAAAAAATAAGAGAGAGAAAAAGGAAAGCCACAGCTATCTAGAGGAGAATAGTAAGAATCATGCAAGACATGTATTGTTTACTGGCAGTTGTTATAGCAACTGTATCTAAATTAACTACTTTCAGACTTAGTGTAGCTGGGTGGTGGTGGCACACACCTTTAATCCTCCCACTTAGAAGGCAGAGACAGGCTTACTTACTCTGTAAATTCAAGGCCAGCCTGATCCACAAGAGTTAGTTCCAGGACAGGATCCAAAGCTACAAAGAAACCCTGACTCAAAAAAAAAAAACAAAAAAACAAAAAAACAAAAAACAAAAAACAAA
>NW_004949108.1:6099270-6100717 GCF_000317375.1 Microtus ochrogaster | reverse complement strand
AAAAAACAAAAAACAAAAAAAAAAAAAAACAAAGCAAACAAAACAAAGACTTAATACAACGACAATAAGGTGAAGATCCTGGAGATGAATACTGAGTCAAACTTTCAGGAAATTTGAACTTTCTTGATGTCTGCTTTTCTGATTGAGGCCAAATCTCAAAATGACAAAGATTTGGTTGTGTACTTTCTTGCTCATCTAAGTAGCCTTAAGACAATAGAGGTAGGAAGACAGAGAAAATATGCCTACTCAGTGGCTCACTAGAATGATGTCCAAAACTCCACTGCTGTTTATTGCTCTAGAACTCTGTGTTTTCACAGGGACTTTGTTCTAATAAGGTAACTGAATGTACATTTGATGCTATTTGATGGTCTAAGATTTTAGAGAATGTAAGTAGCAGCAGAAGAGAAATGGTTTGGAAGGGATATCAGGAGTCAGAATTGTGAGCTAAACCAGCAAAAAGTCTTCAAAAATTACTCTTGATTGACTAGTTTGAACAAGTACCAAACTGAGGAGAAACCTCCACTACTGCCCCAGATGTGGAATGTGTTTGTTTTCTAACAGCTTTGGGGGATCCTCCCATAGAATTCTTTCTCTTGACAACTCTGTTCTGTCTTCTTCACTTTGTTACTACATCTCTTGGTCCTGGCCAAGTAGGTCACTCCATGCCTGGAGCCAGAAAGAAAGCAAATTACCTAAACTTCTCTGCTCTCTAGAGGATCAATTAGTAAGCAAAATGACCTATCCCCCAAGAATCTGTTTGCATTATCTATAGAATGTCAGCGATGTAGATTTTTTCCTCAACTTCAGTATATTGCTCTCATTCAATAAATATTGCCTAATGCTAAACAATGCTCATCTACTCACTGATCTGAGCAGCCTTAGATGATTAAGAGGGGTCGAACAAATAAGTGCATCCAAAGTTTTGCCAGGATGAAAATCCTCTTTCCTTCTGACATGCATAAGCAAGATGATGGGCAAGGTAGATTCTTCTTGGGCTTTTAGATCTACCTATCAGGTGCATTCTAAGGAAGATCACACACGTGAACTTGAACCATGTTCAAATTTATGAAATTATGAAAATCCATGGCCTGGAATAATAATGTTATTAAAATTTCACTTCTTGCATTCAGGGCCCAATGGAATTGAAGTCTTGTTATAACAGGGGTTGTGTAAGACAAGACTTTTAAAAACTTACTTTTAAATTCCATTTGTTAAATTATGTTTTGAAGCCTAGACATTTTAATACAACCAGGCATGACAGTCTTCACTGTCAACTTGATTGCAATTTAAGATCAACCAGAAGATCACTGTTGTGTGTCTATGAACAGCCTGAGGAAGCCTTTAACTAAGTGGAGAAGATTCACCCTAAATGTGGGTGGCACCATCCAGGCTAAGGTCTAAAATGACTAAATAGAAAAGAGTAAGCTGCCCACCATCATCCCCCCCC
>NW_004949108.1:6081542-6098389 GCF_000317375.1 Microtus ochrogaster | reverse complement strand
AGTGGGGGGAGGGGGAGAAGGGTAGGAGGAGGGGGAGGGAAATGGGAGGCTGGGAGGGGGGAACTTTTTTTTTCCTTTTCTCAATAAAAAAAAGAAAAAAAATAAATTTGCTCTTCTTTAAAGAATCCTTGTCATAGATTCAGTCATAATAATAATAATAATATATCAAGGCTGCATTTTGATATTGTTCAGTTAAAATTTTAGTTTAATTTTGTATGTATCTATCAACTGCCTAGGTTCCTCAGTGTTTTACAGTAATTCCATTCCTGAAATTTTTTAGGTTAATGATAGTTCTTGTAGGTACAATTTGTTAATCCTATCATTTTAGAAAATGATAAAAGCAAATTAAAACATTACCATGTTTTAATTTAACCATGTTAAGTATTAAAGTTTAATTAAATTTGAGTGGGCCAAATAAACTTTTTTCTCTCTCTCTCCATAACAAAAATCTTAGTAGCTAAGTCATTATTTTAGGCACCATAATATGGTTTCTCAAATATAATTTCACAACATTTAATTAAGTAAGAAATTAATATTCCAGGATAAAACGATACCCTGCTTTGTTATCTGATGCTGTGATGACCACCATGATCAAAGATAACATGGGAAGAAAGGGTTTATTTTTCCATACAACTCCCCAGTCACAGTCTGTCCCTGAGGGAAGTCAGTACAAGAACTCAAGACAGGAACTAAAGCACAGGCAATGGAAGAATATTGCTTAATTTGCTTGGTCCTCATGGTCTGATCATTCCCTTTCCCTAGATGTCCCTACCTTGTGCCAATCTGACAAAAACACACAAAAGGCCCAGCATGATCAAGGACTAGAATTCAAACATGGATGATCTTCTTATCCATGATGCATCTGTAAAAGCAAAATTTGAATCATAATTTGGCATTTTTGAGGACCCTGGAGGCCTGTTTCCAGAGATGGACACTAGCTCTTTCCACGGTAAGTAAAGTTTGGTAGACCCCTGAGATTCATTCCTCTCAACTGTTCATTTTGATAATAACATTGTGCTTTTACATTGTTTCTAAACTTCAGTGTTCCTAAAATGTGCCCTCTCTTTGAAATGTCCTAAATCCTCTGTAATCTTAACTTATGCCCAATCTTTCCTTTCATGGCAGGAAGAATTCTCCTTTAGCCTTTCTGAAACTTCCCTCGGGAGTTTCTTCTGAATGGTGTGGAGAAAGTCAGCTGTGCTCAATCTGCAGTATCACGGATTCTCTGCTGGAGCCTTCAACACAATTCATTAGGGTTTAATGTTTGTGTGCCTTGCTATTTTACTAGATTTTGAACAACTGACAACAGCATTTTATACTATTTTAAATTCATATGTCCTACAATAGTATACGGCAATTAAGAACTTTTAAAAGTAAAATTTATAGACTGGATAAAAGAATAATTTAATAAAAGAATATGCAAATGTATGGTAATTTGAGGGTAGTTAATAGGCAATTATGTTTATAAACAGTTGCTCAACATTACTTAGATTTTATTTCTAGCTACAAGCTATAAAAAGTGGAATATATTTAAGTTAATCAAATTTTAGGTTGTTAAATAATATAGTAAGTAATAAAACTGATAAAGATAAATTCATATGAAGTATAATACTCTGAAGTAAAATTCATATTGTCTATTGTATTTTAATAGGCTAGGAAGTTATTACTCACAATCTTATGATGAGAAAGGAAAAGATTCAAACCTGACTCAGTTTCATTCTCTGAACTTATTAAGAAGATAAGAGGGTATGTCCACCCAACAATACAAAGATTAAAGACCAAAGACATAATACCTGTTTTTCAGTTATGAAAGTAAGTGAACTGAAGATTATTATGAAACATGAAAAAGTAATGTAACATTATTCTACTAATTATTCTCGGTATGTCTGTGACTTCCTTGTTTTAACACCTCTATAAAATAAGTTAGTCGAATTAGATGTACTTTAGTGAATCCAATAGTTCTAGTATTTTTAAGTACTTTTTTCAGGGAAGTTCTAATGATTTCACATATGAACATAGTCCAAAGGGCAGAAAACCACTGACTTTATAAATATGTGTAAGTCTACTTTCCCAAAACTAAGTTTTCCTGGGAAAACACGATAGAAGATTCTGAAGGGATACTTTAAGTTATTTTTTTAAAAAGGCAAGTCTGTGCAATATCATTTAGAAATAGAATACCAGCTTGATATATTTTAGTTTCCATGTCAAACTCCACTGTCTGTGTTTCAAGGGCAAAGCCTGAAGCGGGGTGGATTTTCATTGGTTGTAGAGAGCAAAGCCATGAAATAAAGAACAAATTTTTTGAGAAATTTGAGAGTCATAGTGTCAAATGTATTTGGTCTATAGTTTGACAAGAACAAGACCACAAATTTGCACACTTGCAATTAGGTAATAGTTATGATTATTAAAATTAGAGTAACCATTTTTCTGTCATTTAACATACATTATTTTAAGACTCCCTTCCAGTTGATAGGGCTTTAGAGTTTCAATTTTTGATAATCACATGGAACAGCTTGAAGCTTTTGTGGGGGGACAAGGCTATACCATGGAAGGAAATAACTCAGAGATAAAGACCATCACACTCCTATCACCACTCAGTTCAAATACGTTTCTCAGTTAACCAACATAAAATGGGATGGCATTGTTCATCAAAATGATATTCAATGAACCTTGACTTGATTGATGAAAGTTCTGTTTTAATTTATGCATGTGAGTGTGTGCCTGCATGTGTATGTGTGTTAGTGTGTGCACTTGCACATGTGTGTCTCTGTATGTAAGTGTGTATGTGTTTTTTCTGTGTGTGCACGTGTGCTTGAGTATGCGTTTGTATACAGCATGCACGTGGGAGTCAGGAGACAACCTTGGGTGTTGCGTCTTCTCATTCACTTTGAGTAAGCTCGCTCCTTTGTTACTCTGTTTGTGTGGCTATCTGGCCGAGGAACACTTGTAGATCCGCTATCATATCTCATCATTTCACAGTAAAACCACTGGAATTGCAGACACATGAACTCAGGTCTTTTTTTATGCTAGGTGTCTTACTCTCTGAGACATCTCCCTGGCCTTGCTTGTTTTTTCTATTTTTTCTTAGCTCATGAGAGGAGGCTCCTCTCTGTATCCACTTTTTCTGCATGGTTGGCACAAAAATAGACTGATCCTTATTCTAAAATCCCTTTTATCAAATACATATTTCTATAGAAAGGTTAAACAGAAAAGAAATACCAGCTGCTAAACAATTTCCATAATTATGAAAATTAAATGTGACCTCCATTCTCTCATTGAGCTGCCAATGGGCCCAGCTGGTGAAAACAATCATGTGTCCCTGTGTGGAGGGTTTTTACATAGGACTTGGAAAGGAAGCCTTTTTATTGTGTGAAAAAGAGTATTTTAACACATGTATCCTATTGTCTGATTGCCTCTAAATTCTAGAAGCACTATGCCCTCTATGGGAGAGCAGAGACATGAGGACTATGCCTTAAACAGCTAAAAGGACTATCAGATTTCACTGTTACGTTCACATTGCCAATGTCTTATACAACACCCTCAATTTTTACTTCCTTCCTTCTGCTAATGAATATCTCAAAAGAATCATTCAATCACATTAAACATAAAATTAGGTATTATTCCTCTTCATCAACATTTAAAATATATTTGGCAATCTGTACACACAGAAACCAGTTACATTTTGACATGTTGGCTTCTTTAAAATCATTAGGCTATTTTCATAGTGGACACTATGATGTGTCTCAAAAGATGTTACTATGATAACATACTATCAGAATGGAATACAGTTCATATTAAAGTGGAATGCAGTTCACATTGAAGTTAGAGACATTAATTTGACTCCAAAGCAGATAAAAAAATGTAAAAATAATAACTTAAAGAAAAACAAAAGAGACACTAAGTTTAGGGATAATTACAGAAAATCTCTAGGACACCTTCAACACTGTAGGGTGGAATAGATTTATTTTGTATTTTTTAAACAAGGTTAGAGTAGAATGAATCACATTCCTGTAATCAAAGACCTCACATTCAACAAGAATTTTAGAAATATACCCTCTCAGTGTCTTAAAATACAAATATTTTGGCATCCTGGGATTAAAAGACCCCAATGAGAACAGTGAAGGGACACCTTGTTCAGGAAAGGCCAAATGAATGTCTGTACAAAAAATTGTAGGACAGGATTCACTTACCTCATTGTTTTCTGAACACTTTTAGCCATGCTTACAGACATTTCCAGCCAGAATGGATTGCTTGCTCTATGTCAACTTAATAAACACATACAAAACATCCAAGGTCCCATGATTCCTTCCAAGTCCTTATTTCACGTAATGTCATAGATCATTGAAGAGGACTTAGAGATAACCATTTCAGTATTCCACTCACAGACAGACAAAACTCCTATGTTCAACTGTGTGATAAATTTTAAGTAGCAAAATAAACACTGAAAGGCAACTGATACCTATGCATGGCAATATACACCTTGGTTTAGGAAGCTAAGGCACGAGGAACTTGAATTGAAGGCAAACATTAGCTACATAGCAGGTTCAAGACTAGACTGAGCTTCATAGCAAGACATTTTCCAAAAGAAATTAACAAAGAGAAGTTATCGAAATCTGTATTTCAGGGATGGAGATGTGTCTCAGTTGGAAAAGCATCTGCCACATAACTGTGAAGACCAGAGTTAGGATCCACTGCATCCACATAAATGCTTGCAGATTTGGCTTCCTGCCTGTAATCTGTGTAGTGATACTGAGATGGAAATGGAGTTTCTAGAACAAGCTGGTTGGCTAGACTAGAATCCCTGAACTCTGGGTTAAAGTGATAGACTCTGTCTCATGAATCAGTATATTAGATAGTGAGGGATCCAGGAATTTAACCTACACCAACCTCTGCCTCCACATATTTATACATGCATGTCCCCTGACACATGTGCACAAATACACAAATGCACACCCACCACACACATATATGCACCAACAAAATATACTGAAGATCTGTAAGTCTTCAGAAACCATGTTATCATTTTCATGTATGCCTATAAGTTGGTCCATGAATACTATAAAATTTGGCAGTTTTAACAAGAATTACTTAATAAGATAGAAAAATTTTTCTGGGCTGTTTACATTTGATATTTACTTCTTTATTACACTTCCTGTTTTGGATATGGTTTCCCTGTGTCAATCATTTTGGCTTTGGATTCACTACACAATCCATACTGTATTTACACTGTAATCTCTCTAAGTTCTAAATTTCCAGTGTTGAGATTACAGACATGTTTGTCTGACCTTTGTCGCTATTTCAAATATAAAGTAGGCATATATATTTGTAAAAAGGTTTGGGGTTGAAGTTGTAGAAACTCTCTGGGTGATGCCACAACATTAGAACACAACAGACATATAAAATGAAAATAAAGTAGGTAATCTCAGCAAACAAAACTGAAAAAAGAAAGGGCAGTAAAAAGAGGAGTAAATAGTTGGTTTGCCCCTTAAAGAAATTATCTAGGCCCATTTTCCATAAGACCACAGTGTTGCTATTTCCTGTGAATTGACTCATTCCTTCCAGGAAGGAGGGCCCAGAGCCTTATGTCTTAATAAGCTGAAGAGGATTGAAATTGTAGCTCTGATGGTAGCATGATTGCCTAGTATGAACTGTCCCTTAGCTGCTGTTGTGGGCACCATATCAACTAGGAATGGAGGTGCATGCCTGTAATCCAGGACTGTAGGAACATACAAGCGATCAAAAGCTTAAGTCATCCGCAGCTACACTGGGAGTTTAAAGTCAGTTTCGGATGCCTGTAGTACTTATTCTATAACATAAAGAAAGAAAATAGAAAGAAAAGCAGGTAACAAAACTTACGAGACTCAGGAAGCTCCCAGTGTGACAAGATTCTTATGTTTTTTTTCTCTGAGGTTCTGGAAGCAATTAGCAATTACTTGGAAAAGGACAAAGTCCCGTTAATGATACTACCTGCAAGTTGTGCAGGGAGCTTCAGAGACACAGATTTTGCTTTTACTCTAGTGTGGACTTATTTTTTTTTTAAATGCAGGTGCCTCTGAGTCATACACCTCCTGCAAGTATATCCAACAAATGCATTGTTCCACTGACCTCAACATCAGTAGGATTGTTTCCTAGGTCTGTTATTCGTGCCCTAACTGGGTGAGTTGAGGGTTGTTCCCATCTAATTAGGCAGTACATGAAACTTTTAAGCAACAGTAACAACAAAACCCAATGACAAATATAAGGAATATTAATATCAGAACACAATTTTTTCAAAAATAAAAACAATTCCACAATCTCAAAAAAGATCAAGGAGAGAAATCCAGCTCATTTAGAAGACAGAAATAAACCCTAAGTTACCAATAACAATGAAAATCCTGACTAGGTTTTCCATTCATGGAAAACCATCTCAATATCTAATGACAGCTTTAATTCTCAGGGGCATAAAAACCAACTCCCTATTCACCAGCTTGAAAACATGGCACCCTCTGGATAATGACCATTTCAAAATACAGTAAGAAGAAGAAAGAATAAAACAAAGAAAGAAGAAAGCATGTTACATCTGTCTGCTACAACCCTCAGTTTCAAACTAGAATGTTCACTAAGACTGTCAGAATCAGAGCATTGTAGAAGATAATTTTCTCACTTAAGCAATCTGGGTAGTCTGAGATTGACCTGGGCAATACAGGGTTAGCGACTGCACAAATGGGGCCAGATACTTCTTAGGACTCGAAATGAATGGCTAACTGTGCTTGCTGCTCGTAGCATGGCACCCTGCTGCATAGAACTGGACACCCATGGACACCAGATGTTCTGAAACTCCATGTCTCACATGCAGCTGCCATCCCATATTATTCTGATCCACTAACAAACCTTTGGAGGGTCCAACTTACCAGAGAATCTAGGTTATATCCATCAAACTCAATCGAGTATAGAAAATGCAGATTCATTTTGTACTCTCTTTCAGAAAGAATATTATTACAACTGGGAAATGAAAGCTGAAGAGAGGCTTATTAAACCTTAGTGAGTGGCTGTTTGGCAAATGTTGAATTGGTTCTGAGTATATAGCAGAATTACACAGATATAATATAGGTAGCCTGACATAGAGGCGAAGCTACAAGAACATGCAGACAAGGAGGTGAGTGAAAGTCCCTGGAAATGACAATTAACTGGATGTTCAGAACAACCAGGTAATATTACAGAGAACAGTGACTTCAAGAGACATGTCTCCTAAGCAACCTAATAATCCTGATAGAGTTTTGGAAGCATCTCAATATACTGTAAGGGGATTTTCAGTCACAATAGAAACTTACATATAAATGATGTGGCTATTTGCATAGTTTGATATGGGTCACTCTGAGCATTCACTTTCTTGGACTTGATTCCTCATTGAGACTGTACGTTGCCATGTGACTTGCTTTGGCCCCTTAGCAAAGTCATTAGAAGCAAAGAATTGAAAAGTACTTATTTGAACAGCAATTTGTGTCTCTTGCAACTACTAACTTTTAAGCCTGAAGAAAGGACTAATCTATAGGAGGAGACTGCTCTAAAAGTAGTCAACAATTATCAACATGTCAATAGGAAAAATTGGAATTGGTATGCCAAAAGAGCTGCTTGACTGTGAGAGGAGAAGCTGATGTACTGGGCCCTTGAGAGTCACTAGTTTAAGAGGCTTTTGTTCCTCATGAGGACAGAGAAAGCTGACGAACATGACGCTCCTGAGAAGGGCAGATGAAGAAGAGTCTGGCGGAGAGAAGGCAAATGGGAGAGGAACCAGAGACAGTGAGAGAGAGAGAGAGACTGACACAGACATACAGAGAAAAAAAGGAGTGGGAAGAGAGAGGGACCGAGATAGAGACAACTCTCTCAAGTGATCTCATGAGTGTGATTGAAACACGTGCTGGAGGAAATGACCCAGATCCAGGGCCAAACCAGTCCAAGTTTGAGAAAATGTTTAGAGTTCTCCCCGGCCCAGGAATGTGTTTTCCCCACTGTCCATCATGGAACATTTCTTGATCCTTCAACAAGGTACATACAGAGCACAAAAAAGATTTTTATCTTCACAATAGGAAATGATTAACTTTAACACAAACTGTGTTCTGATAGTTGCATAATAAGGCTTATATTCAAAACACAGGGGAACCAAGTATTTTTTCAAAGGAATTAGCTATATCCCTAAATAAAGCTCAAATAAATATAAAGAAAGTCCTAACACTCAATATAAATATCAAGTACCCTGTCTGATATCCAGTTAAAGATCAGCAGACCTAAAATAAATAGAAAATATGATTTTAATGTGAAAAATTGAAACCAACAAAAACCTGGTTTCTGTTTAGATGATTTCAGAAGGGGGAGCCCCTATCATAGACTTGAGTCATTCAAAAAGATAGAAAAATTTTTGCTCATTGTCTCTTCCAAAGAAGGACAGAGCCAGAAGGTGTCATGTTCAAAATACGACAGGAGCCCTTGCACCAGTCACATCTCTGTGGGATACTGACCTAGGACTCTCCACCGATGAGTGGGAATGCCTGTTATTTCAGACACACAGCCTGTGGGGTTTTATGGTTTCAGCCTTGAGTGGCTTAGACACTGGCATGTGTACATATTTTCTTTTATCCCACCAATCTCTTAGAAATTTATTAATTGGGCTGTTGACTTTCACAAGTATATCTAGACCAAGGAGTAAAATCTATTTTCTAAATTGTTAATAATCACTTATTTACACTTCTGATGTGTTGTGTCAATGTGTATTTGTGCCAAGAGCACTGTACAAAAATATAGTTCATCCACTTTCATTTTCTCAAAATTACAAAATAATATAATTATATTAAAATATATAATTATAAAAATAACATTTAAAAAATTATATTGAATATCTATGTTATATCACCCAGGTTGTTCCAGAAATATTTATATCATGTTTCTTCTTCCTAACTCCCATCATCCAATTTACTGAACACATTTTATTGTACTTTGAGGTAAAAGTGCATAATAATGTATTTATTGACATATGATCCTTAGAACTTCATTTTAATAAATAAAATTCAGCATTTTAAATGTTTTCTTTTTAGTTTTGAAGTAAAATCTTATGCAGCTAGACACAAATTTATCTGCACTATTGCTATAGTTTGAAAAGTTGCTTTATTCTTGGAAGCCATTTCTGCAAAGAAATAAAACTTTGCAATCACGTCTAGAATGTTCCTTCTTTAAACTAGTGCAAACGACTATTCTAATTTCTCTTTTGTAATTTTGATTGGTTTAGCCTGCTTTTTATTTTCATTTTATCTATAATGAATTGTAGCAACAACACAGCATCCTCCTTTTCATGTGATCCCTATATCGTCGATATGGGCAGCTTCTCCCTGAGAGGCCCATGATGCATGTGGTTCAATTTTCCAGCCTGGACTTTTTAATCCTTTCCTTTTAGAAACAGCCTCCTGTTGTGATAGACAATGTCTGTCTCTTCAGACAGTCTTCTTAACTAATTGCAGGATCTACCTGTGGTTCTGAAAATGTTTATAGGTTTGACCCTAATTTTATGTGATGGGTGCAGGCAAGAAAACAGGTACAGCCTTGCTAACCTCCAGGGTCAACAATGATTTCAGAGAGCTCTTTTGATATTTGGCTTTTCTCTTTCTCTGGTTAAAGATCTGGTTGCTTTATACTTTGCCTTTTGGCTACCGGTGTTAAGTCTCTGTGAAAGCTTAGAAGCTCTCCACAGTCTGTGAAAACAGCCTCAGACACAGGACTCTTGTAGTAAGGTCAGTGCTTACAGGCAGCACTGCACAGCCTTATGTGAGTCTCCCTCCCTCTGTGAAGAATTTCCTAGGCTCAGCACAGGAGGCAGGTTTAATTAGTTTTCTTCACTCCTGGAGAGATTCCACTGCTCTTTGAGAGGGTACTTGGGGTGGTGAGAAAGTAATTCTCTTTTAACCTAGTCCGTTGAGACATAGTTCCCCACCCCACATAAGTGACTTCAAACAGACACAAAGAAGGGTCTGTTTTCACAACCTGCCAGGCTGAAAGTGGAGCCTTCTGCAAGGAACACAGCCTAAATGGAAGAAAGGTGGCCAGCTTTCACCTGCCAGGAATACCCAGTCCTCAACCCGCGAGACTGGAGCCATGGCAGATGTTAATTCACCACCTTATCAGTCTAGTTCTAGGCAGGGCTCTGCAAAGAGACAGAGGTTCGGTTTTCATGACTGCAACTCTGTTACTCCACTCATGCAGGAGCTCCACAGGGAAGACGATGAGGGCCCCTGCTGCTCTCAGAGCTGATCCTTAGAGCTTTCCCACTGTAAAGTACCTCCTGGGATGGATGTATCTCCAGTGGATAAACATTTTTATATGCCTCCTAAATCCAAGTCTCTCTGAAAGTTTGAGGTGGGCAGAGTTGGAGCTTATACAATTCTTTTCTGGTCTACTGCCTTCGAAATGTAAACCTCTCCCATGACTTACACAACAGTAAGAGCAGCAATTGTTTCTGTAGCACACATCCTGCAGAAGGAGTCAAGGGCATGCTGCTCAAATGCTATTGACCCTTGCACTTCAAAGTTTATGGGAATCTCTTCAACAAATGTTTGCTGTTTGCTTTTTCAAAGTCTGGAGGTGATTTTCCTGTATCATATGTATCTGTATGTATGTGTATGCACATGGAAAGATGTGTGTGTTGTGTATTTTGTGCACATGTATGTTTCTTCATTTGTACCTGGTGTGGGCATATGAAAAACAGAGGACCATCTGAGTGTTGTTTTTCTGCCACCATTGACATGACAGTCTTACTTCCCAGGAACTTAGCAATTAGAGTAGGTTGGCTGTCCAGTAAGATACAGAGATCTTCCTAACTCTGCCTCCCCAGTGCTGGGACTCAAAGTCCATTCTACCAAATCTAGCAATTTTAAGATAGGTTCTAGGTACTGAACTCAGTACAAAGTAAATATTCTACAGACTTAACTATATACCACAAACCCCATTGTATAATTTTTGATAATTTTCCCTGATGGAATGCCTCTTTCCTCGGGAGATCTAAATGATAGGTTTAATTATCTCTTTGAAAGTTAGAATTTCCTGAGTCTACAATAATGAGAGCCATGGAAAGGCATGTCTATTGGTGAAATAGTGGCATAAAAGTTATGGGTACAACCAACACCTCTGTGTTTAGATTTAAGGTTCATTCCACCAAAGGGAACGCATGTCTGGTACTATAACCTCATCAAGAACTGTTAGATAATGAGATCACAGGCCTCACTGTAGACACCAATACTATAATTTTGCTAAAGGGCTATATTACTAAACCACCTCTAAATATTTGTGTCTATATCTTCAGATTAATGCTATACCCAAACTTCATCAGGAAACTTATTTCAGAAGGTGATGGTTAATTCATAGACATGTAACTGTTTGTACATTCAAGATAAATTGATGGTGGAGTACTCAGGTCTAAATGAGTAATCAATATAACCTCCCCCCAAGATTAATAAGGATGATGCATCACAAAAATAAAAAGGTCATAGTATGTATGCTGCAAAGAGTTATCTTCAGGAACTGATATGTCATTGTATCCATAAGTTCACTACAGCCGTAATTATCCACATAAAACTTGAAAATGATTAGCCCATCAACAATCTATCACAGAATGGAAAATGGTCCATGAGGTCTTAGTTCTTACTGAATGATTACTGACAGTTACTGGAGACTGTTGAAGGAGTATTACTTTCTTCAGTTGTGTTGTCACTGGTAAGTGGCACATACATGCTCCAGAAAGGAAACAATACAAAACAAAAAAACCTCAAACTTCTACATATGCTCATGCACATAATACTAATTAAATCAGTGCATCATTAAAAATTACATGAAACAGGAGGATGACTTGTTGGGGAAAAGTTTCAGCAAAAGAAGGGAGAAGGATACAATCATCTAGTGGGGTAGATGATTGAAATTAATTATATGAGTATGAGTCTATCAAGGAATTTTTTAGAAAGTATTAAATATAGCTTTTTTCCTAACTTGGGATTTTTAGGATTGAGGAGATGCTTCAATCACTTAAGTGCCTGAAGTACAGGAATGTACTTGAGCTTCACCAGCACCCAAATAAAACAAACATGGCAGCGCACAGTAACCCCAGCACTGGTTGGAGAGTGGCAAAGGCGGGTGCTCACAGCTGGCTAAATGGTTTAGCAGAATCAGCGGAAATTAGGTTCAGTGAGTGACACTGTTTTAAAATCAAAAATAAGGTTAAGGGCGATTATGAAAACACTCAAGTCTTTCCCCTGGACTCCATTACATGCACACACATGTGCACATGTACATAAGAATGAATACAAACACACTATAAATAAAGGTAAGAATTTGCATGTTGAGCAAATAAATAATTCACAATACACAGCCTTCTAAAGTTCACAAAAAATATTTATATACATTCATAATACTCATTAAAGCTTTTCCTATCCAAGACAATGAAGTAGATGTCTATGTAATTTCACAATTTGCCCAAAGAAATTTTAAATTGAAAGATTGTGTATCCAAGTTGGACTGGATCCATGGTGGCTGTTTAATTCATCAAGATAACTGTGGTCTTCCTGCTGTGAAGCCCTGTTCTCTCTTCTTTGGCAGTAATTGAGATGTGCATTTCCCCCCATTGCTTGTAAAGCATTTATGTTTTATAGTCAAAAGCATAAAGATTTAGGAGACAGCTCTTACCTGAGAATTGAGGTTTGAAAGCTTATAATCATTGAGAGAAAATACACTAATGTCTACATATGCCAGGAAGAAAGTGCTCTTGAATAGATACATTATTTATATACGATATTATTTAAATACAATATAATACTCATTAAAGCTTTTCTTATCCAAAATGGTGAAGTAGATGAAACACTATTTAAAATCCAGTAGATATATGCATATATGTATAGCTATATGTCTGTGCAAATGGATGTCTGATGTACATAGTACATACATATAATTTCTATGTGGCAAAATGTATATTTCCTGTGAAAGAAAATTAAGTCCTGTTTAATTTACTGTGCTTAATTTTATATTGTCTCCAAAGAAAGAACCCCTAATCAATAGAACTATACCAAGACTGGGCTATATTTTACTGTTTGTTACAGACAAAAGAAACTAATATGGCAAGCTAATTATTCTTTTATTTAATGGGAGACAATATTTATACTTATAAGGAAGAACTATTTGTGCAGTCATACATGGTGAAATTCATAATTCAGTCCAAATAGACAAATACATACATGTGTATGTACACACACATACTTATACACACACACACACACACACACACACACACATACACGCACACATACTTTCATACCAAAGAGATTTCACATATTGGCTCAAACCTCGGCATACACTTTCTACATATGTTAAATTTCTTTGTTATTATCAAATACCTGACAAAAGCAATTTAACAAATGAAACTATTGTTTTGAGTGACAGTTTGAAAGTCTACAGCTCATTGTGACAAGGGACACGTTCAATGGGAGTGTAGGGTGGCTGATTATGTACTCATAGTCAGGAATCAAAGAGATAAACCTAATGCTCAGGCGGCTTTCTCATTTTCCCTCTTTTACTTAGTTTAGGGTACCAGCACATTAGGTGGCTGTGCCCAAGTTCAGAGTTGGTCTCCTCTCCCCAGCTGAATATCTCTGGACACATCCTCACATGGATCCAGAAGTATGTCTTCCAGGTGATTTCTAATCTAGTCAAGTTAGCAATGAAGATTAACTATCACATCTTCCATAATGAATTAGTTCTCACAACTTCACCACAATTAGTGAAGCAGCAATTTGTGACAATGTTAATCTCAAATACGTGAAAGTAAGCAAGCAGCATAAAATAGCACAGACCCAGACAGTTTTCACTTTCACAGTGATGTCACTCTGCCATAAAGCAGATAGTTGTGGCTGAAAAAAACTATGAATCAGACCAGCCTACAGTATATACTCTTACTATATTCCAGCTCTGTTTCTTTTGGATACCAAGTATAGGTGAGGAAACAGTAGTAACAAGAAAATTGAACTAAGAGACCTCAATCTACCTACCGTGAACTTACCCTTTATAAAAACTTAAAATAAACTTTCATATCTCCTCAAGTTTAGAATTCTTTGTAGGCATAGACTTACATTCTATTGGTCTTTGAATTGGCCAGGTCAATACATTATACAATCTCCATTCAACTAAGTGATCTTTATGTTTACATTAAGTTCAAGTATACAATGCCCAATGCCTTGTTACGAAGCACATTCATAGATCAATAAAGAATTATCCTTCCATTATCTAAGATAACACTGACATTTTTACAAAGTTCTAGCCAAATATACCCTTCTTAGAAAACAAAGACACTGTAAGACCCTAAGACAATGCTAATATTTCTCTATACACACATATACACCCATTGGCAATTTATATTGCCAACTGTCAATATAGATTGCCTATTTCCATAGTTAATATGTATATAAATTAAATGTTCTAATTAGTTCTGATTGTTCATAATACGTGCATAATAAACAGTAAGTGGTGTCAGGCATTAGTGACCCTATTTTTTTAACCCATGTGAAACTGTAATTTGGAAACCCATATGTTTTAAATAATCCTTAAAATCCATGCATTCATTCACTCATTCATCAGCTATTATACACTACTATTACACATATTCCTTTTTTGATTTATCGAGACAGGGTTTCCCCTATTAAGCATATTCTAAAGGTCACAAATTTTTTTGCAAATATTATATAGTATTATATAATATTTACTAGTAATAACAAGAATGTTCTGGAATTCATAGATGGAGAGAGATGTTCATTGTGTGACATATAGGTAACAAATAGAAACAGACAGGAACAGATGAAGAATGAGATACACCTTTCAAGACATGACATAAGCACCTGGATCTCTCTAATCAGAAACCACTATCTATGGGAAGTCCAAGGACCACCCACCTCCATCCAGGTTTAGAGAGGGACTTAATCGGGGGAGGGGGAGGGAAATGGGAGGCGGTGGCGGGGAGGAGGCAGAAATCCTCAATAAATAAATAAATTAAAAAAAATAAAAAAAAGATAAAATTGATACCTGCTGCAAAAAAAAAAGAAACCACTATCTATAATCCTCATTGCCTTATAGTCGCCCATTCAGTTATGAATCTCTAAACCAGCTAATTTATTGATTGAGAGTTCCTCGTGATCTAATCTTCAGAACTCTATCAATGAACTTTGTAATACAAAGCAAGCCTTTCATATACAAGCTTGGAAGTGTCATTTCATATCTAAGCCACAGCCATGGTCGTGGAAGATCACTGCTCACTATAACATACAGTCCAGGCCCTCCTTTGAGCTGCTGAATGTCTTTGTGCATATAATAAAAATGCAGTGGGATCCCCCAGTAAAATAATGTGTTCTGAAAGATTTCTTTAAATCTGACTTATATACTTCCATCACTTGGAAATTCTATGAGTTGGCTACATAAATTATCTCCTTAGAGAAAAAGTAAAATGAACTGTTACAGTCACAGGATTTATAACATGAGGCACAGGTACCGTAACCAATGTTCCTCAGAGAAGATATCAGACTATAATGAAATTTATAGGAAATTAAATTGTTAAATGCAGATTGTTAAAATTGAATCAACTTTATAATAAATCATCTAAAGTTCATGTCAGATTCAGACTAATTAAACTGAAGGAAAAATGTGTGTGAGTATCAAAGAGGAACCACAGAAAGTAAAAACTGCATAGGCAGGCTTAATTTATGTAGTTATTAAAATATATAAGTCTAAAGAGGGATACGGTGTGAAACAGTAGCTAGTGTAAATAGCTTGAGCTTGAGAGTTAAATAGATCTAAGGTTCAGTGGGTCCACTCTAGATAAGTTCACTTTATTCAATTTTCATTACTGTTTCTCTTAAGTGGAAAACAAAGGGTACTTCATATAATCAATTTTCATTTGCATAGTGATTGAAACTAGACATGTAAGACACAATATTGGCTATGTATGTGATCAAAGAATGCCAGATGTTATCCTACGTGTGAGCCTTACAATGGCTTGGGAGTGGGAAAGTTTAGAAATATATGCCTAATTTCCAACCTTAGCACAGTAACTTAATGACAATGTATAAGGAAAATACAAGGTACAACAATGGGCTTTTTTGCGATATAAACTGTATGATAAAATATTGTACACAGTCTTTTGCTGATGTGATTAATATTAATTCCATGCCATCATGAGCCAAGACACTTTCACACTACTGAAAGGCAACTGCAGAACAGGTCCATTAGTCTCTTAGACAAAAAAACATAATTACTAATGAAAAGATAGAAAACAAATAATTACAATATTATGAAATTATAATAATTTATATGCTATTAATTTGTCATGAGTCCTGTGGGGAAAATGTATGAATTAAATATTGTTATAGGTAAAGTTTAAAGATAAAAACTGACAGTTTTAATCCATTTGGACTTGATTTTTGTGCATGGTGATAGATATGGGTCTATTTTCATTCTTCTGCAGATTGACATCCAGTTTTGCCAGCACAATTTGTTGAAGATGCTCTCTTTTTTCCATGGTATACTTTTAGCTCCTTTATCGAAAATCAGGTGTTCATAGGTTTGTGGGTTAAAGTCAGGGTCTTCTACTCGATTCCATTGGTCGACTTCTCTGTTTTTATGCCAATACCAAGCTGTTTTCAGTACTGTAGCTCTGTAATAGAGTTTGAAGTCAGGGATGGAAATGCCTCCAGACAATCCTTTATTGTATAAGATTGTTTTGGCTATCCTGGTTCTTTTGTTTTTCCATATGAAGTTGATTATTGTCTTCTCCAGATCTGTGAAGAATTTTGATGGGA
>NW_004949108.1:6056566-6079708 GCF_000317375.1 Microtus ochrogaster | reverse complement strand
ATGTACTCACTCATATTTGGTTTCTAGCCATAATTAAAGGACAGTGAGCTTATAATTCGCAATCCTAGAGAAGCTAAATAAGAAGGTGAACCCAAAGACAAACATATAGGCATCCCCCTGAATATTAACCTTCATCAGGCGATTAAAGGAGACAGAAACAGAGACCCAAATTGGAGCACCGGACAGAAATCTCTGCCTTCACCTCCTAGTTGCTGGAATTACAGAAAAATGCACCATCATGCTTGGCTTAATCATATTGTATTACATACTTAGAACATTTGGTAAAAGACTAGATTTCAAGTATTATTTGTAACAAACATACACACAAATGCATATTTGAATATATCAAGTGAATGTAAAGTAAGCCATGTGCTTGAATATGTTAATCATTGCACAATTGATGTCAAATGCATATGTGAACTCATCACACTGTACAACTTTAACTATATTTTTTAATTTTTTATTATGCCTTAGTAAAACTGTAATATTAAAACTTTGTCTATAGCCACATAATGGAATCCATCTCAGTTTGTTAATGAAGGAAAAGAAGCAAATAGAGCCTGCCACCAGGCTCTCAGGCCTGTGAGCATCAGAAGATGAAGAAAGCTTTTCTCAACTATGAAATAATGGAAAAGAAGCTGGATAGATGTCTCAGTGGTTAACAGCACTCATTGCTCTTGCAGAGGATCAGGGTTCAATTTCAGTACCAATACGGAGGTTTACAACTGTCTGTAACTCTAGGTACAGGACTCTCATGTCCTCTTCTGCCCTTTAGGGACACTGGGCATAAAGGTTAAGAAAAGATACGCATGCAAGCAGAGCAATCCTACCCCTAATTTTTTAAAAAATAGTTTTAAACAACAAAATGAGGGTAACAATATCTGATGAACAGTAGCTAACATTTTATTAAATAGAAGACAGCCATGGATCTTGGAACTTGGAATCACAGAAATAATTTAAATTAAGACAATAAATTAAAGTTCCTAATAGTTTAGGGAAGAAGCCAGACACCTAATTTTGAAACATTACTAAACCCCAGGAAGGAAAATAGATAACCCTCTCACACATACAGAAAGACTATTATACTAAAATATTCTGCCACAACAGCTGATCCTTGAAGACTTTAGAAATAGCAAAGCTATTAAGAAGCAAATATTAAATCAAACAAAAACATCTCCAAAAAACAGAATTTACATCCAAGTATTCACTGATCGTAGGAAGCAGTTACAAACCTCCAAAATAATCAGAAAGATTGACATGAAAACCAAAAATGAAGTCCATAAAAGAGACTATAGATTTAGAAAGAAATATGAGTTTGAGGCCATATAGAACCCAACCAATCCTGACGAAGCCTCTAATGCTAATCACACCGTCATCATACCAAAATTATATGGAATCAGGTAAATCTTCAAAAAGACTGCTCAGTTCCTCAACACAGACCGCCGCAGTAATTCAGATGAGCACTGTCTTCATAAGGGTGTGTAAAAAAAATCCTTTCATTTTTAGGAATCCTTACAGGAAAAGCAAGTGGGGAAGACCTGACTGACCAGCCTGGTTTCTTCTGGGTCCTTTCCTCGCACTCTTCTGAGAAAAGCCAAGACTTCTATCACAACCAAGGAACAAGACTTCTAAATTGTAGAATGAGGTATTATTTGCCACCTGATCCTCAAATAACAAATAAAGGTCAAGTAGGTTCTCTGAACTAAACATGTTGTCATTTTACCTTTCAATCATTGTTTATAGTCATAAAACTGAGACCCATCATGAGATAAGATAAAATGTCAAGTCTACCCATAGCAGTTTCTATGGAACATCAGGTGGGGTAACATTGGCTTTATTAAAAGAACAGAAAATATGAAAAGATAACTTACAATTGATAGTAAATTAATACATGCCTTTGTCTTTTGGATTCTTTTTTATGATTAATGTTTAACACTTCTGGACTCTTAGTTATTATTAATGTTTAAGATACTCCAATGTGCTGGGTGGTGGTGGCCCACACCTTTAATCCCAGCATTTGGGAAGCAGAGGCAGGTAGATCTCTATAAATTTGAGACCAGCCTGGTCTACAAGAGCTATTTCTAGGACAGGTTCCAAAGCTACAGAAAAAAAAAAAAAACCTCCAAAATGTTTACATAATAAGGATCTGAATTGAAATCACAATTATTTGCTAAAAAAATCTCATACACACCGACTTAAAATACTTAGGATTTTGCCTTCACTTAGGAGGTGGGGCTCAATTCTGCTAATTCTGCAGAGTGAATTTTCAATGGTGAAAAATTTGGCGGAGTAGATCATCATCACCTTCAGTTTTAAAATATGCTCAGTGTGGGATTTCGTACTATCTTACTCTTGAATTTCCTTGTTTTTAAATCATTCCTAAGTCTCTTACATCACCAGCATCTTTATTTCTGTCATGGCCAAGCTTCTATTCACCAGGGAAGCCAATTTGTGGTTTATCTTTAGAAAGTTCTTAAGAAATAATGAAGAAAAATATTTCTTCATTGTTAACACTTCACTAGCTCTATTTGCTAGACACATGGGCAGGTTAACTTACATGTAAGTCCAACTTAGCCTCATTTTTATATTTTACTTCCAGGTGACTCAGTTTTGTTATTAGCCAAATCAGCAAAACTTTATTATCACTTTATCAGATCATATGCTCGACATGAAAATGGACACAGTGTGATGCGTGTCACTGTATGAGTACAGAGATGAGCCCAGGATGCATGAAACAAGTGTCTAGTCCATCCCGTGTACGGATTTGGGATGAACCCAAGAAGCCTGTAACCCATGTTGGGTTTTAAAGAATGTCCAGAGGTCAAAAACTGACAGAGGCTATGGCTAAATTATCCCACCCAGAAATAAAATACTTTTTTCTCCAGATAAATGTCCAGATACACAAATTCTAGGGCACTTATAGGACCTGAGACTGAAAAGTGGCAAACACTGAAAATGATATTGATATGCAGACAGGGGTGAGTATGGTGTTTTAGAAACCTTTGGTGGTATACTAAAGGTTTTTATTGTTATTATTATTTTACATAGGAGTCACAAAGAGGGAATCAGAGTTACACTTTGGACATTATGTAGCTGTTACAGAAATGGAATAAAACTAAGACATTTTAATTTGCATTCTGATGGGTTCCTCGCTGTTCTGTCAAAGAACTCAGTTTTGCCAGAGGTTGGAAAGAGAGAACATAATTAAAATCTTCAAACGGGCACATTATTTTTGATAAACTCTAATCTCTGAATTCTACCTCCTTCATTCTGACTTTGGAGACTTTCCAATGACTGGGGCTTCGATTGAGCTGGACACATTGCTAGGCTTTGGGGAAATAGCTATTACTCTGTCTGATTGATGGGGATATAAGCAGAAGGCAATTTGTCCTCTCCATGGAGAGGCTGACAGTGGCCACTCTAATGTGCAGTGTAAGATGAAGGAGACGTCAGTCAGTGGCTGCCCAGTGGCAGGAGGGAAGTCAGAAAATCACTTACTGTTCATTTGCCATGAAGCCCACACAAGCCATTTTGGCTTCTGCCTGTAGTATGCCCGTGTCCTTCTCAATTACAATAGAATTAGATGCATTAATAACTAGGCCACGTATTTCTTTTCCTGTAGCTATTTTTTTTTTCTCTTTAGTCAGGAAATTGTTGTGATCTTTTATTTTAAACTAAGCTAGAAACAATTTTTTGTCCTTTTTTGGCCAAATAATTTTAGTTTTTTTTTTAATTTAACTAGAATTTGTTCATAGTGTGTGTGTGTGTGTGTGTGTGTGTGTGTGTGTGTGTGTGTGTGTGTGCCATCCATGTATGTTAGAGGCAGTGTGTAAGAGTTGGTTTTCTTCTTCTACCACAAGGTTACAGAGATTGAACTGCAGTCATCAGGTTTGACATCAGTACCCAAAGCCCACTGACCTGTCTCACAGGCCTTCGGCTAATATTGGAGAGATATTGAGGATATAATGTTAATCATTAGCATTTAAGTCTGTCAAATAAAACAAATCAGTTAATTCTCAAACTTATAGTAAAGGTTATTATACTGGTAGTAACAGTTTTATAGAATGATCTATAGATTCTCAGAGAGACACTCTAAGAGACTGACAATCAAAAATGACAATGACAGGATTAGTTTATATTTCTACAGTTTGTACATATGGCTGCAAAATTTCATTGCTTTCTAGAAGATTAAAAATCATGTTATAAAGAAGATAGAGAAAGAAAGACGCTTCAGTGCCTACCATTTTAGATAATAAAACACTAAAACTGGTCACAGGGAATGCTGACCTTTTATCAGCTTTCTTTATAGGTGGTGTGTGTAATTACATGCTTTCACCCACAGGCACCCATGTGCCATACAGATGCACACTTAATGTGGCTATTTCTAATCGGCAGTAAAATTGATATTTAGTAAAGATGAATATATCAAAAGCAAGAAGATAAACATATATAAAATATGAAAATTTGTAAGGCAATGTGTCTGTGTGTGGGCCTTACGAGTCTACTAACACCAAAATCTCAGTCTGTGTCTTATGCATGCACTGTTGGGAGAAAAAATAAGCAGGGGTTCTCACCATCAGCAGCAGAGTGTAAGTCCTACTGATCAAATAATGCTACATTTTGAAAGCTATGTAATTGCTAAGATTGCTTTCATCATTTTTAGATTAAGGAGATTAATTTATGTTATTGTGCTCTTTTATAAATATGCAAAGAGGTAGTATCTATATATAGAGAGAGTTATAGCTTCAAATATATGTATGTTATACATGTATGGAATAAGACAAAAAGAAAGACAGGGGTACATACACTCAAATATATATGTAAACATACATATGCAAGTGTGTATACAAGTAAATGTATTTATAAATTTCCATGCACTTTAATCCTTCTTAATGGATACATTACTCAGTATAGTTGGTGAGATAGCTCAGCAAATAAGCATGTTTGATATCAAACATATTAACCTGAGTTTCATGCATGATGGAAATGAACAACCAATTCTTAGAAGTTTTCTTATTTCTGTTTTTCAGTCACATAGTGGGCACACCTACACATAACTGTATACATACATAGATGTGTATGTATGTATGTATGTATGTATGTATTTCTAAATAATATTTGCAAATGTTACCACAAAAGAATTTTAAAAAGTTTCAAAGCAAGCATTTTAGTAATCCATAAATTCTGAACATAGCTACAAGAGTATTCATTGGAAGGCATTTATATCTATGTATACATATTATTCATTTATAGTATTACATGTAGAAATATTTTGTGGATTATAATGTCAAAAAGGAGTAAATGAGACCCTTTATATCAATGTAAAAAAAGATCTCACATGGAGTTAAAAGACCAACTTACTGGCTAACAGCTAAAAGCATTTATGGAACATTTAAGAACAGCCAGTGTCCCTGAGAAAATAATTGGTAACTATCTTCAACAGTCATATGCGACGAACACCTGCCATATTGGGCAGGACAGTTCTTAAAGAGAAAGAGACAGCATGCTACCAAAGGGCCACAACACACACACACACACACACACACACACACACACACACACACACACACAAATCAGGTCCCATATTCAGAAAATTATAGCAACATTATGTCTTATTCTGAATTTTAAAACAACCACATGCATATCTACAACTATGCATAAGCTCGTACTCTGTACACACAGAAAAATACAACTAAGATCCCAGGTTCAGTTCTGCAGGATGAGGCTGACAGGGTGCCCTGAGCCTGTGGGGAAATTGGAGGAGAATACAGAGTTCTTAGCTATCTCAATAATGTACTTAGTTGTAAGGGAAGAATTGCTTCATAAGTTTTAGCTTTCTTGAATATATTGTTTCCTATATCAAGATAAATTACGAGATAGTAGAATCTCACTGTATATAGTACTAACCACAATGTTTGTCCCATAGAAAAATTGTAAATAACAATAATTTTATTTTTTATAAGGAATTTATCAAAGGTATATTTTTTTAATTTTTTTATTTTTATTTATTTTTTTATTGCTTTTTTTATTGAGAAAGAAAAAAAAAATTTCCGGCCGGGCGATGGTGGCGCACGCCTTTAATCCCAGCACTCGGGAGGCAGAGGCAGGTGGATCTCTGTGAGTTCGAGACCAGCCTGGTCTATAGAGCTAGTGCCAGGACAGGCTCCAAAGCCACAGAGAAACCCTGTCTCGAAAAACCAAAAAAAAGAAAAAATTTCCTCCTCCTCCCAGCCTCCCACTCCTCCCACCCTCCCCTCACTCCTCTCCCCCTCCCTCTCGAGTCTGAAGAGCAGTCAGGGTTCCCTGCCCTGTGGAAAGTCCGAAGTCCTCCCCCCTCCATCCTGGTCTAGGAAGGTGAACATCCAAACTGGCTAGGCCCCCACAAAGCCAGAACAAGAAGTAGGATCAAAACCCAGTGCCATTGTCCTTGGCTTCTCAGCAGCCCTCATTGTCCGCCATATTCAGAGAGTCCGGGTTTATCCCCTGCTTTTCCAGTCACAATCCAGCTGGCCTTGGATATTAAACCAAAATAAAATTGTGAGGAATCACATTAAGGTAAGATGTGCCTATATAAATATATCCAACTTTCTAAGCTAAGAATCAAGAGACAGGGTTCATTTTTTTTGTTAATGGGCCTAGACATTAAGTTTGTCTTTTTATAAACTTAATTTCATTTGCTATTGACACAAAGTCACCATCTATAGTCCAGATTAGCCTTGGATTGCCATTCTTTTTCTTCCTTTGCCTGAATGATTGCTCTGGGGTTGTGCGTGTGCTCTGTTGAGTTTGAATTTTCCTTTATAAACTACACAGCAATTGGCAGAACACTCACCCCTTTATTTTCTGCATTTTTCTCTTTCTGCAGGGCAGAGGACTCTTCCAGACACAATAGAAAGAGTAAATACTTGCTGAAAGAAGTCACAAGCCACTGAACGAATAAAAGTTGGGTTTGTTGGTTTTCAGGGAGGTCTATTAACTTGAACAAGCCATACCTGCTCTTTTGGTACCAATTCACTTTGTTTCTGAAATTAATAGACTCCATACCACGTTCTCCAAGGTGCTGCGAACACTGAGGCTTGTGACGTTATAACATTCCCAGCAACTCCCCACAGGAAGGATTGGTTTCTTCCATTACTGTAATGATGTTTTGATTTTATTTCAGAAATACATTAGTTTTATAAGTTTTTTTTTCCTGAAAGGAGAATTCCACCTTGTACTATGTTTATTTATGCACTTGTTACTCCATGTGTACATGATGTGTGTATCTGTGATGTTATATTGTGTATCTGTGTGGTTGTGCACGCCATGGAGCACTGATGGAATTCATTGGGCAACTTTGTGGAGCCGCTTTTTCCCTTTCACATTTATGTGTGATCCCAGAGTGAATCATGATTTCTATCACTCCTAGACCCACCATGTCAGACCTATGACCTATGACCTTTCTTGACAAACATGGTGGACCCAATGGTCTCAAAGGTCATTCTTCAGGCCACATTAAAAGTAGAGATGAGCTTTGCATGATAGCACACACCTTTAATCCCAGCACTCAGGGGGCAGAGACAGGTGGATTTCTATGAGTTTGAGGCCAGCCTGGTCTACAAAGTGCGTTCCACAACAGCCAGAGCCATTACACAGAGAGACTCCATCTCAAAAACCAAATAAATAAGTAAACAAATAAATAAATATGAAGTTTATTGCCATATCTCAAGTGAGGAAATATGCTTGGGATGTTAGAAGCAATGTGAACTGTAGTTGTCTTATACCTTATGATATATTTGTACAGAGAAGATTATACGTAAAGATAGTGGGGTGATAAAGATTCCCACGGAGAACACTGAGTGCACACAGCACCTAGTGTTTCTACAGCTCATACACTAGGGGATCATCTAACAGGAGAATGGAAAATGGTGACTGCAGAGCTCTGAATGTTTCCTATCAGCCAGCCGCTCTCTTCTGTTTCTGTTTTTTATTAAAGAAAAAATAAACTTTTTTCATTTTACATACCAATCCCAGTTTCCATTCCCTGCCTTCCTCCCATTCCTACTACTGTCCCCCCACACCAGCCCCCCACCTACACACCACAGAGAGGGCAAGGCACATTGCTTTGGGGAAGGTCCAAGGCCCTCCCTACTATATCTAGGCTGAGCAAGGTATCCAGCCAAAGAGAATAGGTGCCCAAAACGTCAGTACAAGCAGTAGAGATAAATCCTGGTGCCACTGCCAGTGGCCACGCAGTTTGCCTCAGCCATACAATTATTATCCACATTCAGAGGGACCAGTTAGGACATATGTTGTTTCCTTCCCTATCCCGCTGGAGTTGATGAGCTCTCATTAGCTCAGGTACACTGTTACAGTGGGTGTCCCCATCATGGTCTTGACCTCTTTGCTCATATTCTCACTCCTCTCTTTGGGAGCTCAGTCCAGTGCTCAGATGCATGTGTCTGCCTCTGTTTCCATCAGTTGGTGGATAAAGGTTTTATGGTGCTATTTAAGACATTCATCAGTCTGACTACAGAGCAAGGGCAGTTCAGGGACCCTCTCATCTACTGCTTAAGGTCTTAACTGGGGTCATCCTTGTGGATTCCTGGGAATTTCTCTAGTGCCAGGCTTTTTGCTAGCCCTATAATGAATCCCTCAGCCAAAATATCTCTTTCTTGCTCTCATGTCTGTCCTTCCTTCATCTTGACTATTCCATTCCCTCAAGTTCTTCTCCCTGCTCCCCATTTTCCCTCCTCTTCCCCTTATACCCTCCCTAATCCCCCCAACCCCATGCTCCTAATTTTGTCAGGTGAACTTGTGTATTTTGACTTTCCAAGTAGATCTATGTATGTTTTTCTTAGGGTTCACCTTGTTACTTAGGTTCTCTAGAATCATGAACTATAGGCTTGATATCTTTTGCTTTATAGATAATGTCCATTTATGAATGAGTACATACCATGTTCGTGATTCTGGGTCTGGGTTACCTCAGTCAGGCTGTTTTTTTTTTCTAGTTCCACCATTTGCATTCTAAATTAAAATATAAGGCTTTCTTAGAACTTTTCATGTTCCTTTATATACAGTTTAAGTTTCAAAACCTTCACAATGAAGAAAATAGCAGCGTCTATATTATTTTATGGTTTAAGAAAAATCTCCAGTGGAAGGATTTTTCCCTTAGCACAAATAGCCACTGTGGTTGTGTATTCTTTAGAGAATTGTGATTTTTTTAGGGCATTTTTCTCCTTAGCTACAGATGCAATGAATACCAAGACTGAATGCTGTAGGAGATCCTTCAGTCAGTAGCCTTTAAATTGCCAGCACAATGGGTGTGGCCTCTTATACTATAAATGCCAGTGTAAAGTGCATGCTCCCTCTCCATTCCAGCTGCTGGATTAGGTTGCTGGTTCATATTTGAGCAGAGGACTGTGATCTGTGAGTCTACCTCTAAATAAATAACCTTTTATGGTACTCAATTCTGAGCTAGTGTGGGATTGCTTTTTAGCATCTGTCTTCAACTGAAAATTTTACGCAGCACGTCTCTCTACAAAGTAAATTTAGCATCCACACTCTTTGTGGCTTATCTATTTGCCTGAATAAAATCATGTAGGTAACCTAAAGATCACTATAAACATTTTGGTTCTACATAGCTTTCCACCCTGGAGGTAGGCATGGGTGACTTCTCAAGCAGAATTCAAGCGTACTCACCCAATACCCTGAATCATTAACACACAGCTTCTACTATGGACAGACTCATTACCACCGATATAGGGCTGCGGGGTGTTATGTTGCCATTGGACATGTTTGGTGGTTTAAGTACATATGGTCACAATAAACTCATATATTTGAATGCTTGGCCCATAAGGTGTGGCACTATTAGGAGGTATGGCCTTGTTAGAGTATGCATGGCCTTGTTGGAGGAAATGTGTCAACGTGGAGTTAGATTTTGAGATCTCATCTGCTCAAGCCAATCACTCCTTGATTCCTGTGGATCAAGATATAGATCTCTCAGTTCCTTCTCTCGCAGCATGCCTGCCTGCCACTGTGCTCGCCACCATGATGATAATGGACTAAAACTCTGAAACTGTACGCAAGCTCCAATGAAATGTTTTCTTTTATAAGACTTGCCACGGTCATAGTGTGTCTTCACAGCAATAGAAGCCCTAACCGAGACAACACATGAGGCCTGTTATGCTGCCATGTGCCATAAAAACACTTTGTCTCTCATCCAAGAGTCTTATCTTCTATGAGTATCTATGAATCTAGCGTATATGTGACATATAAGATGAGCATTTACTTTATAACTTATCCTTAGCTGGCTTTTGGAGAAAGCTCTGTTGTTTCCCACATCTGTGCTTCCAAATTTGTACAACCTGTGGTTTGGATCATACATAGACGACAACCCGCCACTGATATTTCTAGGATAGAGAATCAATGAGAGAGCCGAGTTTTAGGTGCCGTGCTAATACAAGTTAATTGATTACCGCCTGTACTTTAGATATCAATTGTCAATAAGTTGCTCATGGCTAACACAGTCAATGGTGTTAAACAAATAGCTTTCTCCGAATAAAGCAGCCTGAAATAAACACAGAATAGGGTAAATCATAGCAAAAGACAGATTCACTGCAAAAGCAGAAAACACACTGTTTCCCAAATGCATTCATGTGGTGTGTCCTAATGCCAACAGAGATGTTATTTCTTAGTGCACTCTATGGGAGACTTAGTATCATCAAGAAGGAGGAGACACCCCACAATGTACTAGTCGGGGTTAGATTAGGGATGTTAAATCAAGAAATGAAACTAAATGCTAGAATGAAGGGAAGTTATTTAAAGGACTGGGAGTCCAAGAAAGCAAGACAGAAAGTAGTTTTGTAAAAGACATTTAGAACCTAGTAAGGTTTCTTACTTCTTTGCCATGTCAGATGCATATGTAAAAAATCATTTTTTTGCAATAAATTATTATTTTAAGTAATTATGAAGTACTAAAAGTATATTGATGATACATTTTGTAATTGCACAAAAACTCACTCCAAATGAATCAAAGACCTAAACCTGAAATACTGAAATAGTCAGAAGAATGCACAGTCAGTGCCAGGATAAAGGGGCAGAATGACTCCATTTGCTCAAGAATTAATGTCAAAATTGGTAAGGGGAACTTCATGGAACTGAAAAGTTTCTTCACAGGGATCTGAACAGAGAGTGAGCAAAAGAAGCAGAGAATGGATAAAAAAAATATCCCCTAAATATTTTATTATGCCTAGCAATTGGGGAAACTCAAACCAAAACAAATTAGAGATGCCATTGTACCTTATTTAGAATGGGAGAGATCAACAAAACAACCAACACATGATTGGAGGTATGGGAAAAGGGGAACCCTCATTCAATGTGAGTGGGATTACAAAATGGTACTGTCACTCTAGACATTAGTGTGAAGAATTCTCAAAGACCAAAATCTATCACATCACCTTGCTACAATGCACCTTCAACTCTACAGACATCCAGTAGAATATTGAGTGGTTCTCAGTGTCAAGCTTAACATTCAAGGTCAGACACTTCAGTGTATTGTAACCAATGTTTGATCTTTTTACAAACTTCTTGTTAGGTATTGAGTTCAGTCCAAGAAACCCTACTTTAGCATCATTCCAAAGGTATCTAATTGATATTTTTTCTCTTGGTTTTCTCTTTCCCCCAGATGTTCATAGGTTTTGAGATATTCTGAAAGTGTGTAAATTACAGCTTTGGAATTTTAAGACGTCATTTTTTTCAGTATACATATAAATCAGATTTGGTGACTGAAATTGAAAGCAAAACTCAACACAATCTTTCAGGATTCTCCTTAGAATTGAGGGAACTTGCTGATGTTACTGGGGAACATATCACACACTCTCTCTAAACTTAGATGTGATGAATCTCATGATTCTCTCTTATTTTGTAGACCCAAGGCTATTCTCCATGGTACCATTGGTAGATATTGTTCATTAAAGAAACTATCTTGCTCAGCCTTGATGCAAGGGGGGGGGGGGATTTGGTCCTGCCTCAACATGATATGCCAGTTTTCCTTGACTCCCCATGGGAGGGCTAACCCATTCTGAGGAGTGCATAGTGGGTTGGGTGGGGAAAAGGTTGTGGGGAGGAGGGGAAAGAGCACAAACTGTGTTTGGTATGTAAAATGAAAAAAACCTTTCAAATAAATTTTAAAAAAAGAAACTCATTTGTAAAGTCTATTATACCATTTAATACACACATATACATATTTTCTCTATTAATATCATATATGTATTATTCATTATTATTATTAATATCATATATGTAATATTCGTTACTAGTGAGATATTTTCCCTCTAGTGTCTCTCAGGTTTTGCCTCTAAACAGTGCTGGCAGTTCCTGGGAATAAACTAGTTTCCACTTTCCATTAATTGCCTAATTAAGTAGAAACCATGACCTTAGTGTTGCTTCTCTGTAATATTGATCAATGTGACTGGATATTATTCACATTTTTATAGATTAATTTTAAAAGCATCCCCATTAATAGTATCTTATCCAGAGAAGATTAACTGATGAATACACAGAGGTATCATTTTAAAAGTCCACACATTATGGATAAAGATATTTATCTTAGAAAAGTTCAAAATAGCAATTAAATTGACATCAAGCCCAGATTCACTAGAAAAGTAGATAATTCCAATAAACTGCGGTGCCCTTGGGGGTAATTTTACATCCAAAAAAATGTTGGTTAGCAAGAATTTATAATGGCACAGGTAAATACCAATGGTTATTTGTTGAGCTAAAAAGGTGATAAGATTCTAGTGGGAATGAAATCTGTATGGCTCTTAGAAACATGACTATTGAAAAGGGAGGTCTAGGTTTGAATTTTAATTGTTCCATTTACAATCATTTTAGAGGTAATATAAAATCTCTGATCCAATTTATCTCATAAGTAAAACAAAAAGAATGATTTTTAATAGGATTTTATGAGAAGTTGTAAAAAGACCAAATATACTGATTATGTAGCCTCTTGGCAAATGTCTAGTAAAGGAACAATCACTTAAGTAAATATTAGTCATTCCCATATTAGTGCCACTCTCTCAACCTATCAGAATGAGAAAAGACATTAGAGAATGGCTCATTTCTTCTCTGAATATGCTTTCTTTGATAATACCTCAAGCCAATAAACAAGACAAATCCACATCTGTATTTTAAACAATGTAAATGCCAGGCCCACAGGTGGAGCTACTGAAGGCCAATGCTATTGGGGAATATAACTATCCTAGGGCATTAGAGTTCTTCACCATTGCCTTTGGAGAACCCTCTATAACCTTTTGTGTAAGTGTCACTTTGATAACAATAAATAAATCACATCTGATATGCAACTCACCAATCTAACCCATTTTTTTCAATTCACTACAACAGTAATTTAGCTCCCAGAACAGACAAATTGAAGCAATAGAATGCTCTAGTGTGGGCCCAAGTAGAATCATCTGGGTTTTCCTTCTATCCTTCTTTAAACATTCCTACTGACAATGTCCCTCCTTTGATATTTTCATGTCTGTTTAAATTAATCAACTGGATGTTACTATGCCCCTGCTTTGCAAGCTTTCAGACCCTGTGCAAGTATGTGTGTGTGTATACATATACATATATATGTATATATATATATATGTATATATATACATATATATCAGTATTCTTTTCATGTTTTCAAACTTTTAACACATCTTCATTTATTATCTTTTACAGGATCATTTATAAGTGCAAATATAAACTTAGTACAGAAAATAAAATATTTGTCAGTGTCTAGGTGATTCATCCAGATGATAGGGAAGACTAAGCTTTCCAATCAGGCATGGTAGAAAAAAAAAAGTGAAGTGGTTTTTACTTGTTTGTTTGTTTATGATCGTGTTCCTTCTGCCCGTTTTCGTCATTGTCACTGACCATTAACACCATCGATTTTCTTCATGGATTGTAGAAATCTTTGTCAATGAGAGCAGCCAAGCAAAGGAGTGTGATGAAATTAAAGGAGGTTGCCTGTCAACTGATATGATGGTACTTATCGGTGATGCAGCTTTTTGGCTCTTGATATAATGACCTCAATATACAATTGTTATCTCATTAGCCAAAAGGTTGTATAAAGAGGCATATTCTGAACAGAGAGAAAGCATGTCAATTATCTCCTGACATTAGTTGAGTCATTCCAAACACTCCCCAAATATCCATTAGAAGTCTGGCCAAGGCAGCACCATTTATTGACTGTCTTTTAACTGAGTTGGAAAAATGAACAGAGTCCTTTAATCTGACATTAATAAATTGTAACCATTTGGAGAAGTATTCAAATGTAAAGCATTGAGGTTCGTTACTGAAATTATATTTGATGACTTGGGTTTGTTCCGGCTCATTTGAAGATATAATTTCCACAGGACTCTATCCATGATGCTGAATTACAAAGGACATACTAGTCAAGAGGAAGAGGAAGTTTAAGCAGGGCTCTCAGGCCCCGAAAAAATTTCATGGACTAGAAACTACTTAGGAGGAGTATACAAAGAGTAGATAAGGAAGATGTTTCCTAAATCCTAAAAAAAAAAAAATCACTGCTTTTTATGAGAATAAAAACATATTTTAGAAATAGCTCTCACTATATATTTCCATCTGGCTTAGAAACCTCTAAGATGATCATAACTACCTTGAAGTCTCACAAAATGTCACCTCCGCCTCTGCCTTTGTCTTGGTGCTGAGTGTTGGGAGTAAGGTGTATACCATCAAGCATGAGAAGAAAGGCATAATTCAGAAGTGGTACATTTTCTAACCATAGGTCACTTTGAGTTATCTAATGAAAAAAAGTGAATATTAAATAAAAATTAAGAAAGGCTCCACAATGTTAGTGAATCCATTTTAAAAAGAAAGTAGCTTCAGACACTGAATAACAACTAATAGTTGCTTTTTTCTCTTTTTCTCTGTATAAAGACTGTGCAAACAGGCATAATGTGGAGGCTGTTGAATGAAGATTGTGGACAGACTATACAAGCAGTAACATTTCGGTTGGGTTTGGAAAGATGAATGCAAAATATCTGTTTGCTATGTATTCCTGGAGGAAAGAGACTCTGTTTTAATCCCATTGGAAAACACCATCCCTAGAATGAGTATAAAAACAGTGAGCATGTGATGTGGGAGTTGATATACGCTGTGAATATGTTTTACTGCTTTCACCAATGGCTTTACAGAGTAAACTCAGGCTGAAAGACATATATAGAGTAGGAGAGATGCCATGTAGCCACTAGAAGGGAAAGACACGAGCTGTTAGCTGGAACCTCACAGGTAAGCCACAACACTCATGGTAAAATAGAAAATAATGGAAATGGGTTCATTCTAGTTGTAAAAGCTAGCTAGAATAATGTTTAAGCTATTGGTTAAACAGTATTGCAAATAATATTGTTTCTGAGTGATAATTTCAGGTCAGAGTGACTGGTAAGCAAGTGAGCAGCCTCAGCCTACAAGCATGCACTATAGCTCCATGTCTTGTTTTAAGTAAAATCCCAGTGTGCTTCTTGCAAAGTCCATGTGTGAACTGCAAGCATCATGTGTCTAGACTCAGAAGCTTCACTTTCTTATGAGTCACTGCTTATAGGATGGATTTTTACCTCACTGTGTCTATTTTTGTTTGGATAATTGTTTTTTAATTATTTTTTATATTTTTAGATTTATAACATAATTGTATCATTCCCCTTTTCTCCATCCAAACCCTCTCATATGCCCATTCTTGCTATTTCAAATTCATAGCTTCTTATAAATTAATTGCTGACATATATACATATATTCCTATATATTCACACACATACATATTTCTACACACACATATGTATATGTATTTAGAACATTCCTAAATACATAAATATATTCTACTAAATATTTATAATGTTACTTCTGTGTGTGGCCAGTCTTAGGGTTGACCATTTTAATTTTTAAAAACAAAAAAACTCCTGCTGCTTCTAATATCAGATTATTTTACTGAAATGCTCATTTTGATTGTGGGAATCATTAAATCAAGTAATTTACATCAGGAATTGATGGATAAAGATATTTTCATGAAACCCAATAGTCTACAATGCTGTGTTCTTTAGAAAATCTTGATGTACGATATTATGTATTCTGTTTGCTATTTCAGAGAACAAAGAAATAAATATTCTACTAATTCAGTCACAAATATGATACAATTGTCTACCAAGATAATTAGTTAGCAATATGACAAAAATAATAATGAGGATTGAAGTATGTTACAAATGTTAGCTGTGAAAACAAATCTCTTTGGGGCAGTATTTGGACTCAAATGGTACAAATTATATAGGAAAATTGTGAAGACCACATCAATTATGAGATATACTTGAAGATGGAAGCTGGACCAAGAGAATAAATTAAATTTGTATATTTATTCAATCAGTATTCATTTAACTGTCCATAAACCAGGTACCTACTCTATTCCAGGGACAGGTGTAAGTCCTGCCTAACACTCTTCCCCTAGAAAACCTGATAATCAGTTCTAAAAGTCACCATCATTCTACCCAATCTGTCATTTTTTATAACTGTTATAATTTTGATCTTTTATTGTACATTAGTGCCTTACATACAATTACCTTGAAGACTTTTTCCTTTATAGTTGAATCCTATTATCAAGTGTCCTTATTAGCAAAACATGCAGTATCAAGTTACGAACTCAATTATGCACATAGACACACACAGAATATTCATACATAGCATATATGGGAATGTTAACACCCTGCAGTATGTGTGTCCACTCTACTCTCCGTGCCCCAGTCTTTCTGTGTTTAGTGCATTATACTTGAGGTTTGTACACACGGTTCTGCCTCTCTTACAGTACAATAAGTCTCTGTGTAGAGGTGTGCCATGGACTTCTTCAATCCTTGAGTTCACATCAGTCCTTTGTAAAGTTTCAGTTATTTGAAGCTTTGAGTATACAACTTCCTAACAAGAATTTACTAACAAAAAAGGAAGAGAAAAAACATCTCTCATTTTCTCTAAAATGCTATAGAGCTATAATAGGAAGACAATTAGTTTTACTAAAAATATAATTGGGAAAATATTTCAGACTCGTACAAACTGCAAGAATTTCATATTTGATAATTATAAAGAATGTTCACTAAAAGTTCTACAAAATATTAATGTAAAGTTTCAGCAAGAAAATTTACATCAATGGGACATAAGCAGTTTTCTAAAATACTAGCTTTGCACCTTCATATCAGGATATGTGAGGAATAGTAAGGCCATCCATTTTCCACAGATAGAAAATAGAATAAATAAATAAATGCAAAGTAACTCTTCCAATTCTAAGTGAATCTACCTAACTCGTTACATAAAAACAAAAGCAATAATATTATACTTGAATATATCAAGTCATATTATTAGCAACACTAAGTTGTTATACTTTCATGTACTTGTTTTTAGAATGTTTTTAGGTGTATGCATGCATCCATCAGCAGAAACAGAGAGTCTGACATGATCTTCTGGTTTCCTCATTTTCTAAATTATGTGTGAATTGTATTGGTTAGAATTAACTGATACTGAATTATCACATTATCGCTGTCAAGTACTTATTCATGTTTTTCAATGATTTTTCCCATAATAAATATTTTGTGTTCCTCTATCCCATATTACATACTGTCCTGTTTGATCTTATGTACTTGCCACCAACTAGAACGGTGCTTCTCAACCTGTGGTCCCTTTGTGGTGAGGGGCCAATGATCCTTTGAAGGGGTCAGCTAAGAACATTGAAATATACAGACATTTACATTATGATTTGTGACAGTAGAAAAATTGCAGTTATGAAATAGCAAAAAGACACTATGGTTGGGGGTCACCATATGATGATGGGGGGTGGGGGTCTTAGGAAAGTTGAGAACCACTGGACTAGAGTAATCTTTGAAGAGTGATCTCAGGTGAGAAAACACCTCTATTAGAAGGTGAACCCAAAGAGAAACATATTGTTATCCTCTGGGCTATGGGAAGTAGAGAAGATTGCCGGGCAAAAAACTGGGATCTTGGGGGTGGGGTGGGATGGGGGTAAGGGGAGAGGGGGAGAGAAAAATGAGAAGGGGAGGATGGGGGGAACGGGATGATTGGGGTATAGGAGGGTTGGATAGGGGAGCAGGGAAGCACAATTCTTAGGGTTGGCAAGAGTCTCGAACCTAGAGTGGCTCCCAGGTGCCCCAGGCGACTTCCCCAGTTAGTTCCTTGGGCAGCTGGGGATAGGGAACCTGAAATGACCCTATCCTATAGCCATACTGATTAATATCTTGCATATCATCATAGAACCTTCATCTGGCGATGAATGGAAATAGAGACAGATACCCACACTGGAACACTGGACTGAGCTCCCAAGGTTCCAATGAGGAGCAGAAGGAGAGAGAACATGAGCAAGGAAGTCAGGACCACGAGGGGTGCACCCACCCACTGAGACAGTGGGGCGGATCTATTGGGAGCTCACCAAGGCCAGCTGGACTGTGAATGAAAAAGCATGGGATAAAACTGGACTCTCTGAACATGGAGAACAATGAGGGCTGATGAGAAGCCAAGGTTTTGATCCTACTTTGTGGGAGCCTAACCAGTTTGGATGTTCACCTTCCTAGACCTGGATGGAGGCGGGAGGACCTTGGATTTTCCACGGGGCAGGGAACCCTGACTGCTCTTTGGACTGGAGAGGGAGGGGGAGAAAAGTGGGGGAGGGGGAGAGGGGCGGGAGGAGGGGGGGAAATGGGAGGTAGGGAGGAGGCAGAAATTTTTCTTTTCAATAAATAATAAAATAAAATGGGCAAAGTAACAGTACTTTTTGCAAATATATTAGCAAATGTGAAATAAGATATACAAGAGGAAAGGGATCTTGAAAGGGTTTTCAATAAATACTTCTCAATAAATAAAACACACATAAAAAAATAGAATGTCCATAGACAAGTCATCAGGGCATTGTTTTGAAAAATGATTGATATTAATATCATTCACTGTGAACACTGTCACACCTCAGCATGTAGTCCTTGTTGATATATCAAAGCAAGATGAGCATGTCATAGTAAAAGAGCCCATAAAGCACCTTCTCCACGGCCTCTGCTTCAGTTCCTGCCTCCCTAACCTTACTCTGACTTCCCTCAGGGACAGTGTACTGCCTAAGCACTGTAAACTGAAGTAAGCTGCTTCCTGTCTAGGCTGCCTTTAGTCACGGTGTTAGCCCAGCAATAGAAATACAAACAAAGAGCATGTTCCATGTGTATCTAAACAAGCCAGACAGGGGATTACACTGATGATGCCCCAGTCAATCCATTCTTCAATGTCTCTTAAGTTTTATCTTAGATCCTCCTTCATCACTAAGAAGCATGGCTCCCTCCATCTGCCCTTTATAAACTGTTAAATTCGGCATATATGTCTGGGACTATCAGGAATATTAATCATTATCTCTTTGGGAAGTGATTTTAACAATTAAACTGCTGTACCCATGAATTTTTCTGGCTTTTTATTACTCAGACATTTCAAAAGTCAGGGCCATCACCCCGTACTGAGTCTCCTCAGTTCCTATTCCTCCTTCCATTCTTATTACAACTTACAGTCATTATTCTTGTCAAAATTAGTTTGTGCTATTTCCCTCCCTCAGAAATAAATTTTCTTTTAAATCTGCATACGTCAATATTCACCTGTGTTTAAAGTTCTGTGGGTGAAAGAAAATGCACAACTCCTGTGTCCTCTGCTAACTGTCACACGGAGTCCTTCACAGCCCCAAAGTCTCCTCTTTTTCATCAGTCCTACCCACATCCTCCTGGAATCCATGGCAACCACTTATCTCAACAATATCTCTGCAAGTATTATTCTTCAATTTAATTATATGAAAATGATATTTTTTAGTCTTTTATACTGGCTATATTACTTACCTGCATGATTTAAACTTTTCTACATTTTCATGACTAAGTTACCTCATTTATTTTTATTTTTATTATACTTTGTTGAGTGTGTTTGCGTGTGCAGGTGTGTGTGTGTGTACACAAGTAGTTCAGATGACCACTTGCAAGAGTTGATTCTTTCCTCCTATTATGTGGGTTTTAGGGATTGAAATTCATTCAACAGAATAGGGAGCAGGCTCTTCTACCTACAGCTACATCTCATTCAATTTTAAGAGGGAACAATCTTTTTATCATATGACTGTCTTGCTATCCATTGATCACTCTTTCTCTAGCACACTTTGGTTGTTTCTAGCTAAGAGCAGTCACAATCTATAACAGTACCCATATGCAAGATTATCCATCGATATTTTTTTTGTTTTTTTATTTCTTTTTTTAAAAAAGAAAAAAAAACTATCATCTTTTAAATTTACATACCAATCCCAGTTCCCACTGTCCCTCCTCCCATTTCCTTCACCTACCCCCGACCTCACCCCCATCCACTCCTCAGAGAGGGTAAGATACATTGCTTTTAAGAAGAACCAAGGCCCTCCCTACTATATCTAGGTTTAACAAGGTGTCCACCCAAGGAGAATAGGTTCCAAATAGCCAGTACAAGCAGTAGGGATAAACCCTGGTTCCACTGCCAGAGGCCCCACAGTCTGCCCAGCCACACAACTGTCACCCACATTGAGGGGGACTAATTTGAACCTATGCTGGTTCTTTCCCTGTACAGCTCAAGTTAGTGAGCTTCCATTAGCTCGGGTAGACTGTTTCAGTGGGTGTCCCCATCATGGTCTTGACCTCTTTGCTCATATTCTCACTCCTCCCACTCTTGAGCTGGACTTTGGGATCTCAGCCCAGTGCTCCACTGCAGGTCTCTACCTGTTTCCATTCTGGGTGAAAGTCCTATAGCGATACTGAAGATATTCATCAGTCTGACTACAGGGCAAGTCCAGATCAGGCACCCTCTCCACTATTGCTTAGGGTCTCAGCTGGGGTCATCTTTGTGGATTCCTGGGAATTTCTCTAGTGTCAGGCTTCTAGCTAACTTCAAAATGACTCCCTCAATCAAAATATCTCTTTCCTTCCTCTCATCATAGAGAACTTTTAATCTGTTGCCAATTTAACTATTTACTTATTATGCATTCATAATAATAACTATTTACTTATTAATGTAAATTGTCTTATGTTCCTTGAGAGGAATTAGACAAGACTTGCTACATTAATGAAATCATTACCATTTCATTAGACTTCATTCCTCTCTTGGTCCTCTCTTGGTGGTGCTCTCTGTGTAGTTGCAACTTGTGTTTCAGTTTTCCTCTGAGGTTGCAGGGGGTAGGATAGGAGGGTTGTGGAGCAGAGTGGGACTTGGAGCTTGCAGGATCCGATGGATGGGATGGGAGTATTGGAACAGCATACCTGCAGGAAACTTGCCTGCTGGTTAGCTAGAGAAACTGAGGCAGGTGGGATTGGGACCTGGGTTTTTGCCGCACATGGAGGACCTAGAGAGTAAGGTGTCCTGCTGGGTGGCTGGTCACTCACCTCTTGGTCCTCTGGTCTAGTAGCAGGCTGTGTTTCAGAGTTCCACTGAGGTTGCTGGGGGATAGGAGGGTTTGGGGCAGACTGGGACTTGTAGCTTGCAGCGTCCATGGATGGGATGGGGGTATTGATGGATATTTAATATAAAATTTGTAAACAGCATTGATATTTGCCACAATGCTAGGTGATGTGATAGGAATGGAGTTTGTTAAGGAACTATCTCAGCATTCTCAGACAGGCATGCCACTATTGATATACCTATAACCATGGGTCTGAGTTTCCTTGTCTGTGAAACACATAGCTCTATCACTTAGCAACTGGACAAAGGGGATTGAGATGCCATGCTACTCTAGGCTGCATAGTAAGTTTTTTTTTCAAAATGAAATGAAACTGGATATTTGTGAAAATTAAATTTTTGTATCTCCCTCAATGTTTTCATTATAATAATAAAATAGAACTATGTCTCTGAGAAAATTGGCAGACTCCTTGTAAATAAAATGATCAGTGTCATAACTAATAACATGTATCATCATATATTCCTGACTCCATGCCCTCAGATAGGCATATTATATCTACAGGGCCCTCACCAATAAATCATAGCTTCAGTCTAGAAACATCATACAAATTCAACTAAGGACAACTCGCGGTGTCAAAACCAATGCTTTGCCAAAATTCTCTAGGTCATGAAAGTTAAGTAGAGATCATGGAGCTTAAAATAGAGAGAATGAAGGAGACATAATATCAAAGGAGAAACTAGTGAAATCTGACTAGTCTATGGTTTCAATAATAATTTTGTATGAATCCAATGTTGATTTCTTAAGTTTGATAACTTTACAATGTGGATTCTATTAATATAAAAAACTTAACATTTTAATGGATTCCTATAGGACTAAGATTATTTCAACATGAAGTAAAACCTGAAGTCTTTGTCTATAGATTACCAATAAGTGCAATTAAAAACACAGACCTGGTTTCCAAGCCAACATTTATCATGAAGTTGAGGCCAAAAGGATTGTGATATTTACCATTTTTGTCTCTAATTAACCAACCCTGAGATTGTAGTTTTAGTGTTCATTTTCAAATATGTAGCACAGACTCTTGACGTTGAGTACAAATAGAACTGTCCTCAAAGATGAATGAATTGACAGCAACAACAAAGAATCCGGGAGCCCAGGAAACTCCATGCTTAGCCAGAACAGTAGCTCTAAGACAGGTGCTCAAAGCAGGAATATTCATCGTAAGGGACAGTGACACACATTTAATCATGGTACTGGTTATGCTCAGTAAATCTACTCAGTGAATCGATTTGTAACCATAATCTTGTACCTACAAGTCACATCCATTTAATACTATTTCAAGTGAAATAGTTTTTATTATTTAAGGATCTTATGGATCACTTTTATGAGACTACATTTCTAACTAATTGGAGCAGGACACCCACATCAAGAAGACTGAGAACAATATTTGACTATTGCTGTGTTTGCTAAGAATGTTACACAAGTTAGGTATCAGTAGTTCTAAATGGCCAATAACTAGGCAGGTAGAAGTTAGGAAGGACTTGCAGACCAAAAGAGCTCATGGGGAAGACTGTATGTGTAGGTTTAACCACAAAAGACACATCAAGAGCAGTGTTGGCCAGAGTGTCTTGCTCAATACGTTGAATGTCAGGTTGTTTGAATGCATGGTTGTACGACCTACAGAT
>NW_004949108.1:6001566-6051566 GCF_000317375.1 Microtus ochrogaster | reverse complement strand
GGTAATTGGTAAGTGTACATGTCAAAGAGCAAGAAGAAATATGTCAGCGTTGGTACATGGAGTTTTGATGTCAGGCAGATACACACCAAAAAGCACATAGCTTTGTATGTACATCCATGTATGTATATCCAAGTAAACTGGAGGTCCTAAATGAGATTGATGTATTTTACTGACATTCATACACTATTTGGGATATTGACAGCACTGCTTTATAAAATTTTACCATTAGGGAAACTGTACACAGTGCAAAAGGCTTTGCTGTTGTCCAACCAATTCAAACCAACTTATGATTAACTTAAAAATACTATTTAGCTTACATGTGAGAGGTTTCATGCTATTTCAAGAAACAGAGTAAGTATTAAATTAATAATTATATTGAGAACCAAAAGTGAAATAATTAAGAATTAAAGTAGAAAGAGGATTTAAAATATTAAACTCAAGCAGTGTCTAATATCTATGCAAGGACAGAAGAATGATATATGTGCATGGGTATGAATAGTGATATAAGCCCGTATCACAATTTCTTCATGAAGTAAACATTAGTAGGGTAGCATGTGAGGTGGTTCAAGTTCCAGGTACAAGACAGATGGGTTAAGGAAACGAGAGAACATGCCCTGCTTTGTTTGTTTTGTTTTTGCCAACTTGATGAGGACTAAAGTTATCTGGCAAGAGGAACCTCCAAGTGAGAAGGCTAACCTTCAGGTTAGCCTATAGATAAGATACTAAACGAATTTTTTTTTCAATTAATGATTGATGTTTGTGGGTGCTCCACCCCTAGATAGGTGGTCCTGAATGATAAGAATAGCAGACTGAGAAAGTCAAGAGGAGCAAGACATTGAGGAGTGCTCATCTACATTCAGGCTTCAGGTCCTGCCACAGGTTCCTGCCCTGAGTTCCTGCCCTGAGTTCCTGCCCTGAGTTCCTGCCCTGAGTTCCTGCCCTGAGTTCCTGCCCTGAGTTCCTGCCCTGAGTTCCTGCCCTGACATCTCTCTGTGACAGAAGCTGAAAAAAAATCCTCACCACAAAGGAGACTTTTGGCTATGATCTTTATTGCATTAGTTAAAACCTAAATAGGGCAGAACTGATGAAAAAAATAAAGATATTTATAAGCTCAGCATGTGAAGGTACAATTGGAATGCAAGTTAGGAAACCCTACTTTGATCTCCAGAATCCATACAAAGGTGGAAGGAAGGAACACACTGCACAAAGTTGTTCTTAACATATGTGTCATGGTGTGTTTGTGCACAGACACACACACACACACACACACACACACACATACTCTCTCTCTCTCTCACACACACACACAACACACACACAAATACCATAGTAAATAAACTAAAATATATTTAAAAAGAAGCACATGCCTTGTTTACTTGTGTAATCTGAAATACACCCGAATAGCTCAACGGTTCTAGTGGCAATATCCCAGCAACACATCACCGCGCTGCAGTTTGCTAGGAGCCTGGACTGCAGCTGTCCATGAACTGCAGAATGTTTGGCTGCCCCACAGCAATACTGCAATTTTAATTAACATTTGGGGAGCCACAGATCAGTTCAACAGTCTTTCTCATTTAATTGATAGTCTTTTGAATATTGGGATGCTTGTTCCGTGCACGGACCATTGCTTACCACCTGCAGGATTTATTTATGTGGCTAGTCATTAAATCTTATCTGTACCTGTTACAAAGCCAAATGCCCATCATTTCTTTTTGGAAGTATATTGCAGGGCATGGAATTCAAACACTGGAAAAAATGATTACGTTTGGTAATAAAAAAATGAAAGAATAATTTTTTTATTTTGATGCTACAGGGAGAAAATTTGAAAACTGTTCTACTTTTTAAATTGGCTTAGTGCTTAAATTGGTACATTTATGTTTTTCTTAGGTGTTGCTACCTATGTTTAAATAGAAATGATATTTAAAACATGTCACTGGCATATTTTCAGGTATATGGACTAGATGGTGCACATGGGACACTGTTAGTTTCTGTCCATTGTCATTCTCATCATACCTCTACATAGACTTCCAAAGGTCTTCGGGCCTTCACGAATCAAGAAATTGCTTCTTGTTCACAAGTCCATAGAATGGTTTAGAAATATAAAACTAATTAGCAACAGGTTTATTTTGTACTTAAATCAATAATGGGTATGCATTTTAGTTCAGACCTAGGAGACTAGATACATACTGCATGGGCTTTGGTGAAAATCTCATGTACTTCCCTGGCTGAGAGAACACAAGTCTCTACTCGTGTACTGAGATTGCCAAAGGACCATCTTGATTTCTACATATTGTTCACAGTGACTTCTAAACTAGTGAGGAAGCATTTCAATCGAATGTGTGAAATATCACCACTGAATCCCATCAATGTAGACAGATAGTTCAGTCAAATTAATTATACTATTTAGGGTTTTATGTAGACTTTTCATTTCCTTGTGGCGACTGGAAATAATCACTTGAATGGAGAAGTTGGGAAAAATTTTGAGTGAAAAGTCTGGACAGTTAAAAGTCAGTCTATTATCCATGAGCAGAAATTAAAACATCTTGTGTAAATAACTCTGAACATTATCCATCCATAAAAAGGAAGTGCACATTCAGGATACCAAATGAATGTCCGTGGTATATCATGCCAAGTGAAAAAGCACACTCTACCAAAGAAGAAACATTGTAAGCCCGGCAATGGTGGTACACTCCTTTAATCTTTGGGAGCCTGAGGCCAGTCTAGGCTACATAGTAAATTCCAGGACAACCATGGCTGTGACACAGAGAAAACTTGTCTTGAAAAATCTCATATATGTGTGTATGTCTGTTAGCATATACACACATATTTATGAATGTATATGTCTCCCATTGAACTGTAACATTCAGAATAAATAAATATATTAAAACACAAGCAGTAGCTGTGCTGAGGGTTCATTTAAGAACACATATAAGTCACCAGTAATTACAATTTGAGCATAGAACATGACAGATTTTACAAATAATCTGTCAGAAGAGTAAGGAAAAACCTAGACCTAACTCCCAGTCACCGTAGATGTATGTACAACACAACTCCTGCACCCAAGGCTCAAGAAACATCATGGTAAAGTGGATGGAAAGATTGCAAAAGGCAGGGGAACATGGACTTGCTCTGAGATTGGACATCCTAGAAATGATACGGAAACGTCAGCACTATGAAGTTCAACTGCCTACATAAGACATGAACAATGACAACACCAATAGGCAGGCTGAGATGGAAGGGGGTATTCGACAAGGCTCCTCTGCCTAGACAAAGAACTATAGACAATCACTATATGCTGAGAGGGAGACGAGAATAGTCCCTAACTGACTACTCAATACAAAGTCATGTGCTCTGAAATCATGTACGCCAAACACACTTGACAGATCCAACAGGTTAAATTTACATACATTTGTGTGTCAGGGTGGGTGCAACAATAATAAGCAAAGAATAAGAGGCCGAGAATCTGAGATAGAATTGTGGGCAACGTAAACAAATGTAATTGTATTTTAATTTATAAATTAATTAAAAATCAGTGGCCTTAAAATATATGTTTCATTTCTTTTTTCCTATACAAATCAAAATATTTGTTTCATTTCTATTTCCCTATATAAATTAAATTATAGAACAGGAATCATACAATGTTCACTATCTATAAATGATGCTCTTTTAAGTTTTCTTTCCCTCAGAGGTTAATATTTAATACTAACATTTTTCTTTAATGTTTGCCATTTTAAGTTGCTTCATTTTTCTATTATGAGACAAGAGATAAAAATATTGCCCACAGCAGGAAGCCTCACCTGGTTTGTTTCTGTTTTGCATATCTCTATCTAAGTTCCTTATATATTATATTGAGATCAAATATTTAGTATCCACTGTCGTAGTTTCTGTGACTACATTATGAGATAATAAAAAATGACAGAAATATATAAAAGTATTTCTGATTCTATTAGCAAAAGAATATTCCACTTAAATCGAAATACAGACAAGGTTTATAAGTATAAAACATTTTGATCTTAAATTTTCTTTTTATTCTATTAATTAGATTTCTTGTTGTTGTTGTTCCAGAAACTAAATGCATAGGGACTGGAAAGCTACCTTAGTGGTAAAAAGCACTGGGATTATTCAGAGGACCCAAATTTGGTACCCAGTACACACAAGATCATTTGTAGGCCTCGGTAACTCCTGTTTCAGGGGACTCAACACCCTCTTCTGGCCTCAGCAGGCACTGTCACAGGTAGTTCAGCTACATACATGCAGGCATAATACATGTCATATGTAGTTCAGCTACATAACTGCAGGCATAACACTCAAACACATAAAATAAAAACAAGTAAGTCCTTTTCAAAAAAATTAAGTGGATAAACTTATGGAGATTTGATATCTAAAATGTGCTTTATTAGTTATAAAGTAAGCAGGAGGGTGACAGCTTCTGATACTTTATGCTTCCTCTATTATCTGAGGCTACTTTGTAGATCATTAATCTAAATTAAAATGCTGATTAGAGCAAGTGCCTCATCAATGACCTCTCTCTCACCTCTAGAGGAGTTTTAATTGGAGTAACCTTTCACAGCATTTTCAGTCCAATAACTGCAAGCCTAATAACATATTCGCTTCACATAAATACACTTGTCATCTAAATCCACAGAATGATTTAATATTCTGCACATATGCCTGTCCTGAACATTGATGTGTGTATGTATTTATGTATAGAAAATGCAGTCAGCCCTACCTGTTCATTACTTCCCTAGAGCCAACTTTTGAGTTTACAAAAACATCTCTTTCTAATCTTGATTTTAAAGTGAAAAATATATTTTTCTCTGTACTTTTAAATTTTAAGTATAATTACATCACACCCACCCTTTCCTTTCTTCCCTTCAAACTCAGCCGTGTCCCTGCTTACTCCTTCTCAAACCCATATCCTCTTTTATCATATATGTGAGTATGCATACATATTTAGTATTTTGTTACAAGCTCATGTATACACACAAACTGCAGAGTCCATCCAATACCAATTCTATAATTTCAGGACAACGTATTTAGAATCAGATAACTAACTAAGAGGTTCATGAGACTAATTTCCCTTTCTCCTCTATTGACAGTTTCCTATAATCTGTTTTCTAGGGGTAGGTCCATATCATTTCCACCATATTAGTATATCTACTGGTGTCCTCCTTGTTCATGTCTTGTTTTGGCAGCCATACTGCTGGAGTATTGTGAATGAATCTCCCTAACAATGTAACTAACATTGTAGCACACTGATTTTCTATTTTTTTTTTAATTGCACTACTGTCTCTGTAGGGAATTGTGTTTTAGGAAACTTAAACCTGAAAGTGTATGTGAAACTTTACTCCGGTCTTAGCAACAGCCCTTTCTTAATAAGCAGCCCATTCAGCACCTACCTATGCACAAAGCCAACTCAGAGGAACAATGAAAACCTGTTAAGGGAAAAGGAAATGGCGCCTCTCCACCAACTCTTTGTCTTTCTAGCACAGATCATTTTCTGCGGTCTTTAATTACATTTCTTCATGAAACTATAGAACAGGTTATCCATTTGCACTTAAGACTATGAAAATGCTTTACTGTGCTAGAATTACAGGTCTTATACTTGCAACAGCTGGGAAGGCCAATAGACCACTTTAAGCTAAGTTAAACCTTTTTTAAAATAGTTAATAACAATGACAATAATGATTTCTAGCACACATCACCTTCCTTGTGCCAATCTAGGAATACTAATAATATTAAATGTGACCCTCTCCAGCTATTACCAATTAACTTCACTCACCTTCAAAATGATTCCATTACTACCAACCAGGTTACATTCCCAGCCACTTCTTGTATCTTTAAGGTTTGGCTTTCAGCTGTCAAGAAAGTGATATGTAGCTACAAACCCTGGAAACCTGCAGCACTCTCAGTAGACTTGCTATTACATTTATATCTTAACTGTAAATAGACATGGGACAGAGAAAACTCCTTGTGAGCTTTGCACAGTAAGTAACAGTGTGTTGTGTCTAGACAGTACCAAATGATTAACGCAATGTAGCTGACATCTTCATAATCTTCAATATGCTTTACTTGATATGTTGGGGACATTCAAAATCCCTTATAATAGCTATTTGGAAACATGTCAATCACAGTTATCTAGCTATGATATTGAACATTAGAAGTTATTCTTCCCATTGAATTACACCTCTCCTCATAACTTTTTTCTCTTTCCTTCCACTTCCAAACCCTTCCCAACCCATTAACCACTAGTGTCCCCTCTGCTTCTGTGAGTTCAGCATTTTAGCACCTACATGTAGACACAGGACTTGTTTTTCTATGTCTGACTTATCTTACTGATCATGCTATCTTCCAGTTCCCCCAAGCATTTACAGATGACAAAATTACACTGATTCTTAGGATTAAATAGTATTCTAATGTGTGAATATGTTCCTTTTCTTCACCTGCCAATGAACAGTTATGTTTCTTTAGTGTATTAATCACAATGACTTATATTGAGCCATTAGATTGCATAAATATACAGATATCTCTTTGTTATCTTGATTGTGTTTTATTTGGATTCCTATACTGTACTGGGATTTCTGGTTTTGGGTCTTGTGGTATTTGAATTATGAAGAGCAGCCAACTATTTTTCCATAATTACTGACAAATTACATACTCAGCCTTTTTCTGAGCAGTTGGCTATCAGATAATGAAAGAAAGGAACATAATTCACAATTTAATCACATACATTATTCTATGGCAGGGGAATGATTGCTAGTAAATTCATTATAATAAAATCTTCAAGGTATGGTTCAATATAAAAGATTGAAGTTATTTTAATCTAAATATACACATGCTGTCAGGGGCCATGTGAAGGAACCAACAGGTAGCATTAGAACTCATGGAACATGGCTAGGCATTTAGCAAAGTCACAAGGCTGAGTGAGCTTTAGAGAGGAAAAGCACCAGGGTATGTGTGTTCTGAAGACCTCATGCTGTTATTGAGCATAACTCTGATTGTTGCCTTTGTAGTTACCACCGAACTCATAATCTATGGATTGTATGAAAACTCAAGGGGCAGTATTTCTGGTACTTATAATAATAGTGACTGACTGTAACAGCGTAAATGAATGCAGACAGATTGTAAAAATATATACAGCTTTAATGGGGAAATAGACTTACAGAACCACCATTCCGGAGGAGACCAGGAAAGCAGAAGCAAGCACTGCCAGCACGCTAGCCAGATTTATAGGTAAACATTAGCCTGAGGCGAACACGCCCCCTAAGGGGCTGGACTTATTCCTACAACTGACTTCTCCAAAGCATTGTTGTTGGAGCAGATTCAGCTACTGCCCTTTAGAAAGAATTTAGACATGCAGAATTTTTAATAAGATTAGGTTAAGATGTAGTGAGGGGAACAGGCCTGCTTTTCATCCTGCCCGGCTCCTGCATGGCTAGCTGAGCCCCAGAAAAACAACACACAAACTGTATTCATTTAAACACTGCCTGGCCCATTAGTTTCAGCCTCTTATTAGCTAATTCTCACATCTTGATTAACCCATTTCTAATAATCTGTGTAGCACCATGAGGTGGTGGCTTACCAGGAAAGATTCAGCATGTCTGACCTGGCGTCTACCCCAGAAAGGAGAGGCATGGCGATTGCCTCACTTCCCTCTTCCTCCCAGCATTCTGTTCTGTCTACTCCACCCACCTAAGGGCTGGCCTATCAAATGGCCAAGGCAGTTTCTTTATTAACCAATGAAATCAACACAAAACAGAAGACCCTCCCACATCATTAAGATAACTTTTTAAATGACTTTGATGTAGAAAATCTTGGGGAACACTTTAAAGTTTAGAAAGATACACTTTTAATAGTTGAACAAGGGATTCATTGAGATCAGGGTACAAGAACAATGACAGCCTCACTATTTGTGACTGCATTTCTTTCTTGCCAGGATATGTTAAATACCCTAATAGGATTGCATACCTAAGTATATGTGTAATCAAAGGAGTGTATTATAAAGCATGACAGACAAAATGACAGCAGTTTCCTGGACTGTGTCTTTCTTATTAGTAAACTCAGCAGTCTGAGAAGAAATTGATCTGATTTTAAAATAATATTATATCATCATTATTTCTATCATCAATACTAACATCAAACTAGTGTTGCTATCACCAGTATTATTTATATTTTAGCATACACTTAAACAATAAGTGTGTATATATACATCACACTTTTCTTTATTCAACAATCAAGAGATAAGGACTCTGAGATTTAGAAAATGTAAAAGTCCAGCACTTAGCTATATACATGATATTCTCTCACTGAGCATTTTTTCCCCTATCACTATTGGTGAAAATCAACTCTTGCTGTTATTAAAGGTCCCCCACATTCCCCTACATTGAAAGCTTATACCCCAACTGGTAAAGCCGTTTTCGAAGGCTGTGGGAACTTTAGAATGGGGTGTTGAGCTGAGCACTGAGTCACTAAGGGTGTCTTTGCACAGTGATACTGGCCTGCTAAGTAGAGTCTCGCGCTGTGCTTCCTAGGCTACCATGGTTCCATAACCTCCTGCACCTTATCACGCCAGTGCAGTGAATGCACAAAATTCAATCCATTCTCCATTAAGTGTTTTTTGAAAAGTGTTCTTATCATAGCAACTCAAAGTAACTAATCGGGGATAGATAACATGCTGTGTTTTACAATTTTTATTCCTTTCTCCTAATTATTACTTAAATTTTACATGGAATTGTTAATGGTAATGAGAATTCTTTGGCAACCCTTTTATATATATAACTGATTTTTATTGAGTGCTACATTTTCTCTGCTCCTATCCCTGCCTCTAATATATATTTTTAATTATTTTTTTTATTGTGAGCTAACTTACAAGTTTTTTTTTCCTTTATTTTATTTTACATACCCACTACAGTTTTCCTCCTCTCTTCCTGTTCCCTCCCCCCCTTCCTTTTACCCTTCTCCACAGTCTGCTTCTCTGTCTCCATTCAGAAGGGCTAAGGTCTCCCTTGGGAATCAAAAAAACATAGCATATCTAGTTGAGGCAGTACCAACCCCCCCCCCCCCTTTGCCTCAAGGCTGAACAAGGCATCCCACTATAGGAAAGAGGTTCCTAAGAGCCATCTCATACATCAGGGACAGGTCCTAGACACACTGCTAGGGACCACACGAAAGACCAAGCTACACAACTGTCACCCAGATGCAGAAGGCCTATGTTGGTCCCATTCTGGCTTCCTAGCTGTCTGTCCAGAGTCCATGAGCTCCCACAAGCTCAGGTCAGCTGTCTCAGTGAGGCACAGGGCCAGGGGAGAGGTGGAGAGGTGAAGTAGAAGAGAGGGAGTTGGGGGATGGAAACAGGAGGGATGGTCAAGTTGGGGACAGGACAGAGGGGAGAGTAATGAAAGAGATACCTTGATATAGGGGGCCATTATGGGGTATGAAAGAAACCTGATGCCAGGGAAACTCCCAGGAACCCAGCAAGGATAACTCCAGCTAAGACTCTTAGCAATAGTGGAGAAAGTGCCTGAACTGGCCTTCCCCTGCAATCAGATTGCTGACTACCCCTATTGTCTGTCATCATAGAGCCTTCATCCAGTACCTGATGGAAGCAGATGCAGAGATCCACATCCAAGCACTGGGACGAGCTCCAGCAAGCCAGTGAAGAGGGAAAACGAGCAGGGGGTGGGGGAGATGGGGGTGGTTAAGATCATGATAGGAAACCCTTTACAAATATTCTACACACCATGTGACATTCTCAATGTTGTGCAGACTTTTAGAAACTTCTAATGGGCAGATCAGCCATGCCAGATGTTTGAGAGATCTTGAATTCATAGGGATAAAATAGTTTGAGAAATTTCCAGAGAGCATGTGCAAAGACTTGACCTAGGTACTCTGCCTTGTACCGCTGTAGGAAGTCTTACAGCTACTGATTTCCTGCCCACTGGGGTGTGGCCTCTTGTCTATATATGCTGATGTGGAGCTTGCCTCTGCTATTTTCTGGTCTGTTATGGTTGAGCACTTTGGTTTCTCGTCTCCGTTCCAGGAGAGGATTCTGATTTGTGAGTCTACCCCTAAATAAATAACAATCTATTTTCTCAATTCTGAGCTAGTGTGGGATTTCTTTTAAGCGTCCATCTCTCATTGTACCAATGCCTCCTTCTAACTAGCCTTACACTTGGGAAACTCATTGTGTTCCTCCGCCTAAAGACTTCCTCACTTCTGCTTCCCCTATCAGCCAATAAAGTATGAAAACTCACTTTTCAGTTTACATTTAAGCATATTTTAGAACAAAAACAGAGCCAAGTTAATAAGAGCTCATGACTGAAGTGTTTACCATCCTTAGGACTCAGACATACGTGAGAGAGGTTAGTGCTAATTTCCCATTGATGACTGAGGGAGCAAACAGCTAACATCTTTACCAAGAGGAAGAGACTTTATTCAACAAAATTAGCACTTTTGAAAATTTTCATTTTGATCCATAATATTGTGGTAATTGGCACTTTCTTGGGGAACAGTATTTGCCTTGTTCATGATTCTCTTCCGTGACTCTGCCTTTGAATATTCCATTTTCTTTCTCCTGTATTCATAGAAAGCAGAAATGTCATCCTGGCAATGCAGGGTGTCATGTTCTCAGTGTATTCACGAGCAAGGAATGGGAGCCCACAATTTCTGTAATCAAGATGTCTGAGAGTCAATGTGCCCAGAATCTTCCCTTTAATCAGCTGTGATACTCTGTGCCCCAAACTCAAATTATCCTTGCAACAGGAGTAATCAAGTCTGAATAAAACCTAGGTTATTTTCCATGGCCCAGTCTATCTGTCCATAGCCACGGGGAAGGCTGCTCCATCAATCAAGTCTCCAAATAAAAAGGTAATTATTTCTTGATTTCTCCGGAGCAGATGCAATGAGAGCAAGGTTGCTTCTGCTGGGAGTCCTGCTGTGCTGCCAAACAGCAGCAATGATCTTAAAAGACAGAAGCAATTACCTGCAAGATGTTCCTGTCTTCGTAGGTAGGAATGACTGCTAGCCATTAAGACTCTCCTGGCCTTTGAGGCACACTACAATTCTAGACCTTTCAGGGACGCTTGCTAATTTAATTTTAACTTAGACTCTGGATGCATATGAATGCACACATAGATATTAATGATATAAGGCTTGTGTTAGCCTCAGATTTGAGCAAAGACATTTGTTTGGTGGATTAGTAACATGATGAAGGGCCAAGGGCAGGAGCTGGTCAACAGCTTAACAAGGCTTCAGAATTTCTACATCACAGGCTCTTTCGAGTGTCTTTTTGATGAACACTTGTGAAGCAAACCCTGGTTTCCATGCAAGCATGCCCATCAATATGTAAAGCAAAACAGCTTTGCAACTACAAAACAGTATTTGTAATCTTGTCCAAAAGAGGAATAGTCAGGATTTTTTGCCCATTGTTGAGATTTCACTCTAAAGATACAGCAAGCTATCCGTATGCAAAAGAATAATACAAGGGTGTCTGTAATGCCAGAGAAAGATAAACATCACAGGACCTCAGCACTTTACAGAATTGAACAGGTCATTAATATGGATACATAGTCTCAAGGGTTGGTTAGAAGAGGCTATAGTGTGTAGGGGTGGGGGAGGGGGTGGGGAAGAGGGTGTTAGTGAGCATTGAGAGGTTTATCTGTGGCACATGAACAAGGCATTCACATGTCAAGAAATCAGTAGAAACAACACTGAAAGTTTTCACTATAAAATAATTATTTGCAGATGGGCATGGAGGTGCATGCCTTTAATACCAGCACTTAGAAGCAGAGACAGATGGTCCTCTGGGAGTTAGAGGTCAGACTAGTCTACTAGTCAAGTTTTATGACACCTTGGGCTACATAAAGAAACTATGCATTGAAAAAAATCTCAAAGAAACACATGTACATGCTTAACTTGAGCCAAAATGGTACATGTACATGAGTTTGGAAGCTTTAAACTATTGATGTCTATAATTTATATGTTTTATGGATCACCTAAAGATAAAAGTGGAGGAAATGATTTTGCATTTTCCTTTCAACCTTCGCTCACTTCCATTCTTTCGCAGTGAAATGTTATAAAATATATGTGCTCTCCTAATTAGCCGACCCCAGTGCCACTTTCATCTTGAAATGCCCTGGGAGATACACATTATACACTTGTTCTACTTGATGAGCTAATGGCTGTTTTTGCCAAAAGTCTGTCTAGAATAAAGTACTAAGACATCATTAGCCAGGACATACTCAAAGTATAATTTTGGTTAGAACAATCGATGGATTTTCCATATCCCTTCACGTACAAAGTGATTGGCTTCTATTTTGCTTTTACAATCACTAGGTGAATAGAGGGGGAAAAGAGTATTTATAAAGTCTCATGCCAAGGTTTATCAACTCCAGCATCGCTAACAGTTTGTGCAACCTACTTATTGTATAGTCACACACATTGCTAGGTAGACCTTCTTTCTACTCCAGACATCAGTCTTGCCTTCCTCCGGTTGTAATAGCCAAAATTTTATTACCAAATGTCTTCTATGTGATAACATTGCTCCTGCTTCAGAACTACTGTTATAATGACCATCTCCTGGTCCCTGATCCACCCATTTCAAGTAGGCCAAGAACAGAGAAGCTTATTCCATTAGACATAAAGCTAGTTAAATTTTTGTGTGTGGTGGCATAGAGGATTTGACTATAAAGAAATACACTGTCTTTCACATTTATGGGCCATGGTGTCCTAAGTGTGTAAATAAATGTTTAAAATGGAAACACATTTTAAAAGATACAGTATCCCATAAAACTGTGCATACAAAGGAAAAAATGGAAGCCCATGGAAAGCTTCAATTAAAATCTGAATCCTCTTAGTGTTAAATGATGAAAATAAATTCAACTAAAATATATGTAAATAAAGATGAGAAGGAATGATTTTTTAATTCAATCATCTTATGCCAATTCACCTACATTTTTTAAAGAAAAAAACTGTCTTCTATTTTTATTTTTTACTATAGAGATCATTGTAACCAGGACAAAGTATTAAAAACCTTCCATCTGTCCTCTCTGGCATTTGTCTACTTTCATAGTGTGTTTTCCTTTGAACATATTGTCACAGACTTTGCATGAGTAGTGCAGACACTGAGAGAAAAGGCTATTTTTGGAATGTGTGATATTTCCTATGGGTCACGGAATTCTAAAGGCATGAATGGGTGATGGAGGAAGGTCATTGGTTGATTAAATAAAGAAGCTGCTTGCCCTGATAGGTTAGAACGTAGGTGGGAGGAAGAGGAAGTGAGCTCAGAGACTCGACAGCTCTGCTCTCGGGGGCAGACGCCTCAGAGAGACACGATGCTCCACTCTTGCGGGCAGAGGCGAGAGCTCTACTCTCTGAGGCACACGTGATGAAGCTCCGACCCAGGATGGACGTAGGCTAGAATCTTCCTGGTAAGCGCACCTTGGGGTGCGACACACATGATTGGAAATGGGTTAGTCCAGGAGCGAGAGTTAGCCGAGAAAAGGGCTAAAGCTAAAGAGCCAAGCAGTGTTTAAATGAATACAGTTTGTGTGTTGTTATTTCGGGCATAAGCTAGCTGGGCAGGCGGCCGGGGTGCTGGGGACTCAGCCCCGCCACTCCTATTACTACAAATGGGTAGTCATAATAATTAGCAACCTATTTATTCTTTTCCAACCCTGATGCAGACAGATTTATGGTCATTGTTGATTTTAATCTCCAGAATGCCCAGCCACAATGGGGTGCATTAGAGAAGCTTCTAGGTAGAGACTGAAAGTCCCCTGAGTCAGGAAGAGTCATCAGGCTACATGTTTAGTGACAGTCAACCAGGACTGTTATTAGCCAATGAGAATGACTCTTCTGCAGGGCATCCACCCCCCTGGAGTATAGTCCATCTCTTTGGTCATATGATAGCAATAAGATACAAAAAGAGAACATGCCAAAAACCAGAATTATATACACACATTTTAAAATTTGTACTGATCATACATGGTCAATATGGAGTGAAACATAAGCTGTCTGGTATCCTTAGGCGTAACATGAAACAGTGATTTTGAAGGGATGTTCGTTGACTTGAAAAAGATTGTTAATAACAACAATCATACCACCGCAGCCTTGCAAATCTTGAGTTCATGAGAGCCCACATGTGCATTGAAATAATAAGCAAATGATCCTCCTGAATATGTGGATGTGGTAAGTATTGAATATTGACCCATAAATACCAGAATTAGGTCTCTAGACTTGTGAAAGCATATCATGATCATTAGATACAAGGCAAGCACCAGAAAAGGTTACCAAGCTGCAAAAATCAGAACCCATTATTAGACATTTTTATAGATATCTGCCAGATACACCTTATTCCAAAGCTCTCATTCTTCTAGAAGTACAAATTTGCTTAGATTTCTATAGCTAACACTGAGTTTCAGGCCATTCTTAATCCTCTTAGGAAGAAGAGGGTAACACTCATTTTGATCAGCTAATCAAATCGAGTTCTCCAGGTGTGGTCTTTTTCATTTTTACTGAGCTCCTAGGAGAAGAGGTAGATTACCAAACAAAATTTTCCTTTAAGACAGTCATTCTCAATCATCCTAATGCTGTTATATTTCCTCATGTTGTGGTGATCCCCCAACCATGAAATTGTTTTTGTTGCTTTTCCATAACTGTAATTTTTCTATGATCCCTTTGAAAGGGTCATTAGTCCACCAAAGAGGCCATGACTCAGAGGTTGAGAACCACTGCTTTAAGAAGAGATACATCCTTTGTAGACTATGCAGGAAGAAAGAATGAAGGTAAGGAAGGTTTCATTGTCTCTGCCCACCTTTCTGTTTCACAATTTCTAATTCATCTTAATCATAAAAACTTGGGAGTCAGATATCAGGGCAAATGCAAAAAGATCAGAGAGAGAGAGAAGGAGTAAGCCTAACTCCTCAGCCTCGGAGGGACTACTTCATGTCTCCTCCTGCCTTATATTCTTCTCTCTGACCCGCTATATGACTTCTTGCTGTCTATACAGACCTTCAGACCTCTATGGTTAACTAGTGGCTAGCTCTGCCCTCGGATCTTCAGGCAAGCTTTATTTGTTAGAGTACAAACCAAGTATCACCATGCCCTCCCTCCACTTTTATAGGTTATACTCTAGCAGATGATAGATGTTCCACCAAATCTCTTCTTTTTAGTCTTTTCAATATTGTATTTTCATTTTCAATTTCTTCCTTCTCCATATAATTTGTATTATCAATTGATTATAATTGCCATATTCTGAAACATGTGATATTCCAATAATGTGTAATGAACAGATTAGGCTAATTAGCATGTCTGTCACTTCAAACACATTTTTTAAATGTGGGGAGTATTACAAATTCTAAATAGGAAGATATATCATCGCTAACTATAGTCATTTTTGTTTGCAACTGAATATAAGAGCATATTAACATCTAAGTATGACTTCATCCTGTTCATCTACCTCACTCCATCCCTGACACCCTCATAACTCTCTCCTCACACTCTGCTAATCACCATTCTGACCTGACCCTTCATGATATAAATCTTGTCAGCTTCTACATGTAAGACCATGTACTGTTATTCACGTATCATACCTCACTTCTCTAGGACCCATCAAGCTAACAATATAGTTTCTAATGGTAAGAATTCTTTTATGGTTGATTAGTATTTCATTTTGTATACATATTAGGTCATTGTAGCCACCCATCTACTGTTGTACACATTGATCCTCTGTCTTGTGAAGGGTGTTTTATAACATGGCACATATCTCCTTTGTCATATTGTTTCTTGCTGACTTCAATCACATACTAAAGAGGATGTAATAGCTTCACCTTTAAATTTTGGGGGAATTTCTATGATAATTTGCATTATAGTTGAACAAATGTTCAATCCTTCCAACAGCATGGAAGAGTCCATGTTCTCTGTATGGACACTGTTGTTTTATGAATAATAGTTATTCATACTTGGGTGATTTTGATTAGTAATATTAGGAATTTTATTTTTGGGTTGTGAGCCTAGCTTTTAACAGCTGAGCCATCTCTCCAGCGAAATATCAAGCATTTTTAAAGTAACTATTTGCCATTAGGATGCCTGTCTTTCTTGAGTCACATAATGCTACACAAACACACTCTCCACTAAAACTCCATAGAGCAGAAAAATACGTCGAGAATGCCCTGTCACCTTAACTTTAAAAGACACTAAAAAGCAGTAGTAGCCAAACAACAGAAAGCTCATTCCAAAATAGGTACAACCCAACAGAAATACAGAAAAGTAAGAAATTAATCCATCTATTTTTCCCAAACTGATTTTAGATAAAGGCAACAAAAATATACATTGGGGAAGGGACCATCTCTTCAACTCATGGTTCTGGGAATCCACATGCAGAAGAATAAATCCAGATCTGTCCACTGCCCCTTACAAGAATTAAGTCTAAGTGAAATACAGTTAAAGGTTATGATCCCCAAATTATGCATTTGTTAGACTAAAACACGCGGAATTATCTTATAATACTAGCCTCGGGTGATTATTCTTTGGTGTGTTTCTACATAGCACAAACAAGAAAAGCAAAAAACGAATAATGCTATGCTCATCTAAGATGCTTATCATAGCAAAGGAAATAATCAACAGGATGAAAAAGCAGTCTATACAATGGGGGAAAATGTTCATGATGTGCATCAGATAAGCAAGATGAGTAACTGGAATTGCTGTAATACAGATTTAGTATAAAAAAAATAACATGGTGTGGGCTGTAGAATAGGAAATGTAGCTGCTTTAAAAAATAATCTGATTTTTTTTAAAGTAACCATTATGTTACATTCAGCGTTCCCTCCCTTCCACCTCCTCCCTGCAGAACAAAGCTTTCTGGAGGTTTTCGGGTCTATAGAAAGCAACTGCGCATTTTATCCATATCCTCAGCAGCCACTCACACCTTCTTTAGGGCTCATTCAATCCTTCAGTTGATCATTACAGAATAACCCTTTCTGTTCTTCTACTTCTCTGAAATACTTCTCTGTATTTCCATTACCGACACATACTCTTCTTGTATGGCTACAATTACAAACAAGATGTTCAGGAAGAATATATGTTGATGCTTTGATATTGTTTATGGAACAGAAAAATAAAAGGAAGTAACACACAGAAATTGTCAACCAGTTCTTACAGGACAATAAGCCAAAAAGGGAACATAGATCAATTGGGTACTTAAAAAAAAAAACTAATTTGTGACAAATTTTAAAAGTCGTTGTTTTGAGTATAGAAAATATGTAAATACCACACTCACAAAATATTAAATTGGCCTAATTGAGTCAGAATTTTGGTGAGTACATATTAATTTTATGACTGTGGTACACAAAATAGAAATATGTTTTATACTAAGTCAACCATACTATAAAAGTAAATGCAGTATATCTGCATATATCCTTTTAATGTACACCAATTAAACCTAGATTTTGTAGTAATATTCTATGATAAGATACTGAACAAAATGAACTTGGGAAAGAAAAGAGTTAATATGAGTTACACTTCTATCCACAAGGAGCCAGGACGAGAACTCAACACAGGAGCCTGGACCCAGGAACTGAAGCAGAACCCTCAGGGGAAAACAGCTTATTGACTTGCTCAGCTATTTTTTTACACATCTCAGGCCCATCTGCTCAGGGATGGCACTAACCACCATGGGATGGGTCATCTTGCAACAATTAGCAGCTAAAAACAGGCCACAGAGATATGCCAAAAGGCTAATTTGATTAAAGCAATTGATAAGGTTCTGTATTCCCACATGACTTTAATGGTGTCACCTTGATAAAACCTAGCCAGTCCACTGCTGGTTGTCTTTTTTCTTTGGAGGCGATCATGACTGTGTTCTGAACCGTAGTATGGCTACAGTTCCCTTCTCCACCAGTTTCATCCACAGGCAGAGCTCTCCCTGTTGCCTGGTGTTCTGTCTCTCTGTTGAATCCATTCCCTCAGGACAGCCCCACCCAGGAGCCCAGCAGAGTGAATTCGATGATTCTTAGGCTGATCACAAGCCTGAGAGTTCTCCAATGCTATCTCAGTCACTCACTGCCTGAATTATCATCGAACAAGACTTTTCATTTTTCTGAGTCTTCCTGTCCCCTTGTGTCAGGAAAATAGACTTTAGAATCTGTTTTCACTCTCAGATATATAAATAATGCTGTTTTTATAACAGAAAGTTGCCATTCTGTATGTCATGGACTGCTGAATATTCATATTTATTTAATCATTTCAACTCTAACAGTATCAAAGCTAGTGAATACAGAGCCCATATGCCTGTACATTTCTATTCATCACGTTTCACTGTTTGATCACTACAGAACCTTATGGCATGTTATTTCTCTGTAGCTGTGCTCAGCTGAACTCATGGTCAACCGTGTTGCATGCCTGAATAATATATAGAGCATATACTCTGTCTCCATAAAGCACAATGTGCCCTTCCTTTGTTTAGATACACGAGACAGCACCCTAGCATGTTTGGAACATTTTGAACAATGAAATCACCCCCAAAATGCACAAAAGTATGAAAAATATGCTCCATTTAGGCACACCAGGCACACTGCTTTATAATGTGTGAGCTAAACCACAAAGCCTGATTGTTGCTTTGCTTGATCTCAGCTGGGAACCATCTTGCCAACTCATTCAACATTTTTACTGTGGCTCTCCTCATATTTCCATCCCTGATTGTGAAAGGGCTGGGAGCATCTGGCATCACTGGAAAATATGAGCTGGTAGAGCAATTTGAAAATACAGGACCAAAACAAGGAGCAACGTTTTGTTTATATGTTAATATAGGTAACCAACTCAGGGGACCATATTCTTGCATTTTCTTTAGATTTCCCTTTTGGGATTATGAGTGTTAAAGATTAATCAGGAAGAATTAAAGTGACAACTCAGCTTACACAATGCTTCCCATGCAATTTTGAAACCCTTAGTGACATCCCTAGAGCCCACAGAATAAAGCCAGGCATAGTGATGCCTGATGCATACTGCAACCCAGAAGTGGGGAGACAGAGACAAACTCATCTCCTGGGGCATGTCAGACAGCCAACCTAAGCTGCCTAGCAAGTTCCTGATAGATACAGATATTTTACTCTTATCTTTTTGAGGGAGCCACCACCCAGCTCCCAAATAAATTACGTGGAGGCTTATTATTACTTATGAATGTCTGGCCTTAGTTTAGCTTGATACTTGCCAGCTTTTCTTAAATTATCCCAACCTCAGCTTGTTATCTGTTTCCTCAGCGTTTATCTTTCTCTGTTTCTGCATGCCTTTCTTTTCTTCTTCCTCCATTACTGACTGGGTGGATGGCCCCTGGTGTCTTCCCCTCCCTGTTCTCTTGCTCTTCTTTCTTTTTCTCCCCAGATTTCTCCTTCTATTTATACTCTCTGCTTGCCAGCCCTGCCTATTCTTGCCCCTGCCTCACTATTGGCTGTTCATTCCTTTATTTGGACCATCAGGCATTTTAGACCGGCAAAGAATCACAGCTTCACAGTTAATCAAATGCAGCATAAGCAAAAGTAACACACCTGAAAATAATATTCCCTAATAACAAGGTTTTTAAAATACAAGAGATAGCACCCAAGGTGCATACTAAGTAGAGTGCCAGAGAAAAAAATAACAATACAAGTTCTTGTTGAAATAGAGGACACAAGAACCAGCAAAGGCTAATGTTCGTGCCCAAAGGAAGGAAAAGACCAAAGTCCACGTTCAGATAAAGACACCTGACCTTAATGCCTGTGCTCCTCTGTGCTTGTCTGTGATGCCTCTCACCTGTCAATCATTCTTCCTAATCTTTTCCATTCAGAAATAGAATGGAATCAAACAAGCTAGAAATACTTGAATACTGTAAATGGTTAACTCGTGTATTTCTGGGGGGCATAAGTCTTCCATTTCATAGGGAGCAGGGTAGATACCCACCTTTATTCAGCTTGTTTGGAAAATTCCAGGTATAGCTATAGAAATGAGAAAAAGATTCACCAGTCTACAAAAAGGTTTTGTTACAGATCTAATATGCCTACTGTGATTTCTGCATCTTTGGCAGAGATGACAAATCAGTGCCACAGCAACTTCCACTAAATTACCTCTTTTTTTTCCCTGTCTCTGAACTCTAGCTTGTGAAACTGAGTTGCTCCATAAGCTAGGATTTTCTTTTTTAATATTTTTCTTAAACAGTACAATATGCTTAATTTTAGCTTTAAGTATATGTACTACAGAGGAGTTCACTCTACGTTAATCTGGAAGAAATTCACATCCTAAAAAGGAACAGGAAACATACAACATCCTAACAAAGCAATGTGCAGAAAATACTGGGCAGAATGGTCCCAAATGTAAGCTCCGTGCTATCATGGCTCAAAAGTGAAAATGGAGAGGTGCTGCAAAGAAGACAAACAAATGGTCAGAAAATAAATTAATAATGTGTTAATATCAAAAGAGTTTATGATATCACGTGACCCCCAGTGACCTATGTGTAGGGGTGGAGAATAGCTCTGTTCTGAAATGTAAGACTCCTTGGGAAAGATTCTCTGCTTAAAACTCTAACTTCAACCCTAATTTGGTTCCCACCTTGTGTCAACTGTACTGAACATTGTCAGAATCTTTAAAACCACCTTCAGCTTTGTGCCTTTGCCAATCTGCAGGTTTGTTTCACCTCTAAGAATGTCTGAAGTTCACTTTCCACCCTGTTTGCTCTTACTGCATCTTCCAGCCTCTATCATAACCTCCTGCTGAGGGTCTCTGCGTGCTTAACATAGACATCAACAGGAGATACCTGTTTTATCTCAGTGTTAATAGGATCTTATACTTCCCTTTTGTTCATGTATATTGGATGTTCCAAATATATTTCCTTTCTTATTCAGAGTTCCCCTGAGAGAAACATTGTTTATTTCTGTCTATTGTTCCCTTTTTGCCCCTTGTCTGGAAGGAGGTATGAAGGATGACTTTTCTCCTCTAGTGTCTGTGGAACATTTTATTGTTTAGTGGCAAGATGAGACAGGCAAAACCTTCAAGAATTTGTGACAGCTATAAAATGTTCTCCACAGAGAGCAGAAACTTAACAGCCCAAGAAAAGAGAAAGCAAGTAAAAAAAAAAAAAATGGCCAACATGGTTGAGAGGAAGCAGGGGAAACAGAAGTAAAGTACCAAGACAGAGTGACGGAAGAAAACATCTGCATTGACTGATATTAATACTACTGTACACATTTAGAATACTACAGAAAAAAATCAGTTAAACCTGTTCCATTTTTATTAATATATGCAATATACTCCCCACTCTCTAATAGATCTGTCCCATACCTAACAAATCCCCATCTTAACCAGTTCCATGGATCCCCAGATTCATGACTTTGTCTCTGCTCTGTTGACCCATTTATTTTAGCCCAAGCTAGCGCGGCGATTATTGAGCTTTGAGTACCCAGTGAAAATTAATGGAGCCAACAATCAGTACACGCTGAAACAAATGACTTTTATCTCAGTACAACTGTCTCTCCTGAAGGTTGGCAAAGCAGAATTTTTCTTAAGATTTTAGCATAAGAAAGATACACAACAAAATCATGTGAAAAGAGAAACCAGGCACGTAAAATGCCATTTTATAGTTTTAAATAATGTGAGTTCTGAATCCTGGTGCTTAGGAGATTGTCGAATACTACAGATTACTTCCAAACAAAAATCCTTTAGTGACTATTTTCACGAAGCTTGTAAAAAGACAAAACTTGAAAAGAAGGCTAATGAGACAGGTGATACTACCTAAAGAGGAAAACTAGTCAGTTTTGCTGATATAAAATTACTCTCGAGAGGAGAAATGAATTGCATTATTTTTATTAAACATTTTGATTATTGTTAAAGTATGTTTTCTTACTGTTGTTGGTTGAATAAGAAATGCTGCCCCCACCCCAATGGCTCATGTGTTTGAACACCTGATCCCCAGTCGGCGGCAGTATTTGGGGAGGTTGTGACACCCTTAAGAGGCAGAGCCTTGCTGGAGAAAGTGTGTCACAGGCTGAACTTTGTGTTTTTGTATTTCTCTCACACTTAACTAGGTATATTTTAAATTAAAGGAAAAATGTTACTGATTTCTCAATTGGAAAATGGGTTTGTAGTATTTCTATATTATTTATTAGCTCTGTGTGTGTGTGTGTGTGTGTGTGCGCGTGTGTGTGTGCAGGCCATTGCACATATGTGAAGGTCAGAGGCATCACTGTGCAGTCTCCTAGCCCATCCCACTATCCATGGGTCCAGGTTGAAATTAGGTCACCAGACTTTCTCAACAAACGCCTTTACCTTGAGCAATTCTGCTCATCTATTTTTATCATTTTAAAGCAAAGCAATCAAGAATGAAAGGTTGATTTGACTCTGGTGCTATACATAATCTATATACTTCTTTATACACAACGAAAGGGCAGAAAAGTAATGACAGAGTCTCTGTTACTTGGAGAAAACCCTGCAAGTATTTTGAGCTTGTAATTCTGGTTGTTAAGATGTTTGTTACACAGCACATATTTATTTGACCCTTCCTACATAAAACTGCCTAAATTCTAAGAAAAAAAATCCCTGATTTTTGACAGTGTATGCGATTCATTGAAAAATAAAAGATAAAAATGACAAAATTAATCTATGAAGAACATATGGTGCAAATGATTGCTATTAAAAATATTCTAAATTCCAAAGCATGGCTATGCTTGCAGTATCTTCACTGGGTAGTCAGAGGCATGCCCGGCTGGATCAGCTAGCCATCTTGTGGAGTCTAAAGGAATCTATTTCATTTTGTTTCTGCTGCACTAGCCTACTACCCACTGATTATGTTACATAAATACGTTTTATTCACAAGACTGGGCCATCGGGGTCCAGCAGGGACTCCATTAACTCCTCAGACGAAACCTGAACAGCGGCTCCGGCTTTGCGAGTTTGTCCACCGGCAGCCAGGGGCAGCTGGAACCCACTAAGTGCCCGTGGCCATATTGATGCTGCTGTAACGGTATTCTACGCCTCACCCACTGAGAAGGTTCTGAGTACTTCACTTTTTAGTTCCCATTCTCACAGAGAAAGGTATCTTTAGCTCCTAGCTATAGAAAAATAGATTGTGCACCTCTTCCGAGGATATTCTTGTCTAAGGAGGAATGTGTATTGCAGCCCAGTCTCTGACACAGGAGCAGCAGGGACCCTGGAATTGTTTTAACATGGACGGCAACCAACTTCACGCAATATAATGTGAATGGTTGTTAGCACCTAAAACGCTCAATAACACAAACCAGGAGGAAACATTCTCTCTAGCTAATCCACTCTCTATTTTATCTTATAATACCTCAGCCCGTGTATGGCAAGCAGACTGATTTTATATCAGACTAAAAATCCTCCCCATAGGAATCTGTGTCTCCCCGCTTTGTGCTCCCATTCTTCACCACAGAAGCCTTTGCGCACAGGACAGTTCTTGGCATAGCATCGGCAATTTATAAACACAAGTTGCAGGAAGTATTTGGCCTGGTAATACTGCAGCAGGTAGAATAATGCTCCTCTTGAAGATCTGTTCCTGCATTTCCCAGAATCACTCTCCTTCTCGATATGTGTTTCTCCCTCTCCCAGACCTGGGACCAAGTGCATTTGCATAGCAATGTAAGACTGTTGGAGATGCAATGAAGGTTTCTTATCTCATAGCCTTGAGATGGAAGCATCACCAATGATGGTGTGTGGACCCACTGGAATGACCAGGTCTTTTTTTTTTTTCATTTTTAAATTGATTTTATTGACCTGTGCATTTTTCTTTGATCCCCTCCTTACTCTTCTGTCCCCTCCAATCCTCTCCCATGGTTCCCATACTCCCCATTTACGCAAGAGATTTTGACTTTTTCTACTTTTCATGTAAGATTAGATCTGTATATGTCCCTCTTAGGGACTTCATTGTTGTCTAGGTTCTCTGGGATTGTGAATTGCAGGCTGGTTTTCTTTGCTTTATGTCTAAAATGGCCAGGACTTATAAGGGAGACTTGGCATCAGAATCAAGCATCCCAGCTAGAGACACTTGATTGGGCATTACTCCCTTGAAAGCTGCAAAGGAAAAGAAGACCTCCAGAAGCTGGAAAAGCCAGGGATGGATTGTATTCCAAATCTACCAAGGGAGTGCTGTCTTTGCTGCATATTGACACAAGCTCATGTCAGAGTTCTGATTTATAAATTCTTATGACAATAGAGCTAAGTGAAATTCAAGTCCATAGTTATGGTAATATGCTTGCAGCAATAAGAAGCAAAAGCTTATACCACTGGTTAAGTTTTGTGTGATATTTTGTAAGTATTCCAGCTGCATCTAAAAACGGCTAGTTTTCCTAACTCTCTGTGATACCTTGGGCACCTCCTTTCATTACCTGAGGAAAGATAGTGACAAAATGACTTTGAGTGTAGTTAGTAGTGGGTCAAAACCCTCACCCAACACAAAACCTTGAAAACAAATTGCTAAGTGCTACTGAATATTTTGCCTATTTAATGATAAATTATATTTATTGATCTATCTGGTTTTATATCTATCTGCCTATTTCTAATCTATTTATCTGCTACTGAGATGGAATGCTGAAAAAAATACAACTCATGGAAGAAAGTGTTTAGTTGACTTACAGGCTATTGTCCATCATTTAGGAAAACCAAGGCCTGAACTCAAAGCAGTGGCTTGAAGGAGAAACTATGGATGGAAACTACTTAACAGATTTCTCAGCAACCTTTTATATGCAGCCCTGAAGCCTAGGGATGATTTCACCCACAGTGAGTTGGAACCTTCTACATCAACTGAAATTCAAGAAAATATCTTACAGACATGTTCATAAGTTAATAGGATGGAAGCACATTTTCACATGAGATTTTCTCTTCCCAAGTACCTTTAGGCTTGTGTCAAGTTGTCCACAGAAGCTAACTGTCATATAAACACATATACAGAGAGAGAGAGAGACAGAGACAGAGAGATGGAGAGATGTTGGGGAAAATTATTTAAAGGTATGTTCCTTTTGTTTATGCTACATTTGTTTCACTCTGTGAAGCAAGGATTCTTTTCCTGTCTAAGAAACCTGAGCGTCTAAAAAAGAGCTGAACAGACAATAGTGAGGCAGAAGCAAAGCTATATGAGGCTGGCAGTCAGGGAGTATAAGTAGAAGGAGAAACAGGAAGAGGAAGAGCAATAGAAGGAGGAGAGGAGGACACTAGGGGCCAGCCACCCAGTAACCAAGCCAGTCACAGAGTAAGAAGGGATATAGTAAGACATGCATAAGTAAAAAAGAAAAAGGCCCAGAAGCAAAAGGTAGTCGGGGGGAGGGTAACTTAAACTGGCTAGCAACAGGTCAAACTAAGACTGAGAATTAATAAATAGGAATAAGTCTCTATGTGTGATTTATTTGAGAGCTGGGTGGCGCTCCAACCCCCCCAAAAAAAGCCAAAAGAGTGAAACATACAACAGAGATACAGAAAGGTTATCTGAAGAAAGAATCCTATGCTGGTTGTGAGGAGCATCAGTGGGGTGCCGTGTGAAATTTACTATAAAGAGATGAATGCCAAATACGAGCATTCATCTCGGGATTTGTTTCCTGCCTGTGGCTGAGAATTAAGTGGCCAAGGGCCTCCTACTCCTGCGGTGATGATTTCCTTCCAGGGTGGAGCCTACCTTCTCAGCCTTGGTCCTTAGGTTACTCTGGCAGGCTTTCTGCTGCTGTAACAGGAAATGTAACGAATAAAAGGAAGTTTTACAGAACTCAAGATAGCAATGACAGCTGGTTTCTTTGGGTGACACTTGGCTTTGTAGGATCATAGGCTATGTTTGAACAGCATCCAGACCTCAGCAGTTCAGGGACTTTGATCTAGTTTTCTTTCTGTGGCTGTGATCAAACATTGACCAAAAGCAACTTTGGGAAGAAAAGGTGCATTTCACCTTGCAGCTTGCAGTCAATCATCAAAATAGCCCAATGCAAGAACTCAAGGCAGGAGCTTGAAGTAGACACCAGTGGAGGAACAAAGTTCTGCCCCATGGCCTGCACTGCTCTATTGTAAATGAAATTATTCTATGGCTCACATTGGCATTTTCTAGACAGACATTCTATCATTACAGTGTCATATAAAGCATGATATCACCACTAAAATATTTTTTCCCTTGGGGAAGAATTGTCATTATCAAGGTGAATGGTGAGAAAACATAAATCTTTCTTGCAATGGGTGAAGAATTAAAAAGAATAATGATTCTTTAAGATGGTAGTACAAGAAAAATGAGGCTGGGTAGTTAAGCACTGTTGATTAGAAAGTGGAAAACAGTCAGTTGCTGCAGTTGGTGATTTACGATACCCTCTTAGTGCATACATTGAGCTTATTTGCTCCAGAAAGAAACTGTAGAGAAATTCATAATTCATAGTCTTTAGCAATACATTTATGATGAAGCAGCTAATGCTAACAAGCAAGCGGAGCAGATATTCAGAGTCTCATGCTACTGTTTTCAGGATGCTTAAAGTAGCATTTTTTATTTGCTTTAGTAATGCAGCTGCTTTTCAACACATCTCTTTTCATAATCACAGATGCATGAGACATCCTAGATACAACAAAAGGAATTTGAAAAAGTAAATGTAGGTCTAGGGCTAGATCCTTGACTCTCTGGCAATGGAATTCCTAACCTTTGTTTTATGAAATTTAATTCTTATGGTAATATAAGGTATTTAACAGTTTGGTTGTGTGTGTGTGTGTGTATATATATATATACATATATATATACATATATATATATAATCTATCATATATTATATACATATATATATATATATATATAATCTGTCATGATTCCAAAAGGTAGAGATCTTTTCAATCATTGATCACAGATATAACTCAGATATGTGACTTATCAGTTAGTTTAACAAGTTTCAATGAAACTCTTTATGTCCTTATATATTAATAGACATGGTGACTCTCAGTTATTCATCTTCATTCAATACAATATTTGACCCCTTATGTATCTTAAATGTTTATAAACGAGGCTACTTAAAATAGTTTAAGAAAAGTATATATGAAGGCTCCTGATTTTTGTATCCTGCTACTTTGCTGAAAATATTTATGAGTTGGAGACCTTTCCTGGTAGAGTCTTTTGGATCTTTTATGAATAAAATTATATCATCTACAAATAAGGAAACTTTTAATTTTTTCCTATTTAATATCTCTTTTTTTTTTTTTTTTTTTTGATTTTTCGAGACAGGGTTTCTCCGTAGCATTTTGGTTCCTGTCCTGGAACTAGCTCTTGTAGACCAGGCTGGCCTCGAACTCACAGAGATTCACCTGCCTCTGCCTCCCAAGTGCTGGGATTAAAGGCGTGCACCACCACCGCCCGGCTTAATATCTCTTTCAATTATTTAATTGCTCTAGCTAAGACTTCAAGTATGGTAGTGAATAAGTATCAAGAGAGAGGGCAACATTGTCTTGCTTTTGATTTTAATAGAAATGTTTTGAATTTCTGTTTAGAATAATGTTGGCTGTTGACTTGCTATTGATTACTTTTACTATGTTAAGTTATGCCCTTTTATTTTTAATTTCTCTATAAATTATCATGAATGGATTTTGGATGTTGTCAAGGACCTTTTATGTATCTGATAAGATGATCATGTGGGTTTTTGCCATTTTATCAATGTTCTGTTGCTGAAGACACTAATTATTTATGTCATAGAATGTGGAGAACTTGAGTTGATTCCCAACTAGAAGATCCACACTCACTGATTAGTGTTCAAGGTTCAAGAAGATACTTTCTAGTCTACTAAATGAGAAAGTATCATCAATTTCACTCAGCTACAAACTCAGTGACCTACAACTGCCTGTAAAATAAACTGGTATAATAGTGACACAAATGACACATGATTAACCAACCTCATTTGATAGAATTTAAGGCCCCCACTCATCCATGACACTGTTATTTATTGTTATTTTCAGGAAATTGAGACTATATAGATCACGGACCTAGGGGAAACCCTATTATTCTGCTAAAGGAAAATAGCAAGACAGTGACTTCTAATGACATATTACTATAACCATATAAAAGAGCATTATTCAGCCCTCGGTAGAGAAGTCTCTTCTTTCTTTATATGCTAATTAACAAAGATGTCCACAGCTGGATAATGTGCAGAGAGTGAGCTACTTTGAAGTACTGAACCCTAAGGTCAATGCCTTGATGAAACCTGGCCACTCAAGGCTCAGGGATCTACTTGAAGTAGGAGGCTGAAAGATTGCTAGAGCCAGAGGTAGTGGAACACTCAGAGGCAACAACATCTTCCAGGCACAAGGCTGACAAACATGTGAAAGCATAGGGACTAGGTCAGCATGTGCAAGACCTGCAGAGGTTCAAACCAGACAAAATTCCATTACTGACAATGGGAAGCTGACACAAATTCTACCCCTAACCAAGAATCTATTTCCAACTGATGCCTGCTGGAAAGGTAAAATCAATTTTCTTCAATGGAATGTCATCAGGTACATCAACCATAGGCCAGGAAGGCACCATGCTCCTGAGTGGCTGTCCAACACAGAACAGACTCCAGTGTGTGTGTGTGTGTGTGTACATGAGGGAGAGAAGGAAAGAGAGAGAAAGAGAGAGGGAGGGAGAGAGAGAGAGAACTTGGAGTAGAGCGATAGGGAAGTGGGAAAGTATTCTTGGAGGATTTGCATAAGGGAACAGAGTATGATCAAATTATATAAAAATTTTAAAATAAAAATTAAAAACATCCAGAAATATACTAAGGCGCATACCTCTGTGCACATGGGAAGTCCTAATTTGATTCAGCAATTTTATTAATAACAAAAAATTACATGGAATAGGGAGGAAGATGAGTTGGGGCACTAGGAAGATTTGAAGTGAGTAGTGGAGATTGGATAAGATCAATATACATTATGAAAATGCGTAAAATTTTCAGATAATAAAAAATATCCCAAAAAAGGAAAACAGGATTATAACAAGGAGGCTTGAATATAAACTCTTATCTTACCTACAGAATCTACACACTACTACAGCAAGATTAATTTTGTGTAATTCCCAAATAATATAACAAGTGATATTATTTCCCAAGTTAGTAATCCATGACGACTTTGAAGTTTAAAAAGTTTGGGTGTAAGCTTTTGTCCTAATCATAACATAAATCGTTCTCCCTTAATTTATTCTGTATTACCAGGGTGATGTATCCCTGTGTATGTTTGTTATTTTATTACTAATAACACGGAGGGAAGCATTATAGAAACATGAATTACAGGATAATGCCAATTACTGCCACCATCTGTGGGTGCCATTTCTGGATGGAAAACCACAACAGAAAACTGGATTTGTCATTCAGTGACAGAGGATGACCAGCTTGAGAAGGTTTTTATTCCAGATTGCTAGAGAGAGCAGAAGCGAGGAGACAATAATAATAACATAAATCAGCCTCCAAGCATCTCTGTTAACGTCATTTAGGTACTTGAGAGTTTGTGACTTCTTGCCTGTATAAGAAAGGAATCAATTTGCACCCCTGAAACACAGAAAACACAAACTTGCCTCCGAATTTGGAAACCATTTTTTTTTTCATCAGGTTTGGTTAATATGCAGGTTTGCAATTTATGTATGGACACCCAAACATGGTTTACCATGAGTCGAGACAGGGAATTAAGTGGTACCTTAGTAATATAAAATCCACCACTAACATGAATCATAAGGTATAGATTTAGTATATAATTTGGTCAAAATAACAGCAAATATAAACATATCACATCAGTATTCTGGATTTAAATATATGTATCTCTGTGCATGCACATATTTGGGCACAAATTTAAAGAGTAGATCATCCCATGTCTTGTGGCCATCATCTCCTGCAGAGCACAGCTAAGTGATATTTACATTACTTGTTTTAATATAGAAATGATATTGTTTGATCAGGCATCATACAACCTAGTTAAATTCCTTTATCAGTGTTCTCAGACCAGGGTGTTTCTTGATAAGTTTTTGCTCGATTATGCCATTGGAAAATTTAGTCGATCTTCTGCTGTTGGTCACAGACTCTGATTGTTCTCAGACGGCACACACATACACATTCATCCCATTTCCCAGGAAAGTGGCATTACTCTACTCCTTCCAATCTTTTCACACTCTCTAATGTCTAGACAGGTTGTCTATTTTGTCCACCATGATGATAACCTCTGAAGATGAGGGTCCACTTTGCTTTGTTCCCAATAAAAGGAAACACACAAAGGTACTGAGAGCACAGCTGCCATGCCAGAATTTAACTAGAACTTGTAAAGGTAGGATGCTATCCAATCTACATCTAGACTTTGTCCTTGTAGCACCACTAAGGATGCTTGTGGGTCCTTTTTAATTATAATTACCCAAGGCCTCAGAATGCCTGAACAGTAAGTCTATATGTTGCTATAACCACCCAAAGTAATACAAGCTACATCAACACCTGAGGTGTGTGAAATTTACTACAATAAATTACTCATAATTTGTCCATTTTAAGAATAAAAGCAGAGTGGTGGTGGCGCATGCCTTTAATCCCAAAAATCAGAAGGCAGAGGAAGGCGGATCTCTTTGAGTTTGAGGCTAGCCTGGTCTCTAGAGTGAGTTCCAGGTCAGCCAGAGCAACACAGAGAAAGCCTGTCTTGAAAAAAAGATAAAACAAAATGAATAAAAGGTACAACGAAGTAGTAGGGTATGCACAGATTATACCATTCTAGTCTCGTGTCCTGCATGGTCACTTTTGCACAGTGTCAATAAATGAGCTATTTCAAATGAGACTTGAGTAATGGATCCATTTGCTTACAATTATTCAAGCCTTTCACATTAGTTTATCTTCTTAGGATGGTGTCTTAGGGTTACTATTGCCATGATGAAACACCATGACCAAAGCAACCTGGGGAACATAGGGTTTGTCTTACACTTCCACATTGCCGTTCACCATACACTTCCACATTGTGGTCCATCACTGGAGGAAGTCAGGACAGGAACTCAAACAGAGCAGGAATCTGGAGGCAGGAGCTGATGCAGAAACCATGGAGGGGTCCTGCTTACTGGCTTGCTCCCCATGACTTGCTCAGCTTACTTTCATATAGAACCCAACACCACCAGCCAAGGGGAGGCATCACCCCCATAAATCACTAATTTAAAAAAATGCCCTATAAGTTTGCAGGCAGTGAGTCTTGTGGAGACATTTTCTTAATTGAGGTTCTCTCCTCTCTGATGACTCTAGATTGTGACAAGATGACATAAACCTATGCAATACAACTGACCCCTTGTCAATCTGACACACCCACTTATCATTCTTAAGCCACAATATTTCTTTCTTGTTCCACCTCAGGGTCACACATTGATATAGACATCAAAATTATAAAATCATTTTACCAATTTATAAAGTGACATACCCTTTCAAATTCAAACACATCAATACTTGTCTTTCTAAAAATATCCAGATTCTTTCAAAATAGAAAGTCTCAAAAAAAAAAAAACAACTTCAAAATCTTTTGCTTGTTTTGAAAGTTTTAAAGATTGAAGTTTTAAAGTTTAAACTGTGGGCTCCTATAAAACCAAAAATCAAAATCAGATATTTTCTTACTTATAAGATAGCAGCACCAGGGCACAATCAACAATCAAAGCAAAGCAAAACCAAGCTCCAACCGTGTCAGTAACCCAATATCCCACATGTGGTATTCACTCACTCTTTTCTGGGCTCCTCCACGGGATGAGGGTCACTTCTCTGGTCACCCTCTGCAGCACACACAGCTTGTCCTCTAGGCTCTGGCAGGCTCTTCTTGGCATTTCTACAATGCTGGGGTCTCTTCCTGCACCTGGGCTACACTCTCCCCAACAGCCTCTTCTGGGCTCTCCTCGCACAGTGCCAAGCCTCAGCTGCTCCAGGTAACCTCTTCATGCCTTTAAAACCAGCGCCACCTGGGTTACTCTTCCCCTGCCAAGTTCAATTGCCAGCATATGGAACAACACTGGCAGCCTCAAGACACAGTGTCTGTGTGCCCTGTGGGAACATGCACTTCCCAAAAGAGTCACCTCAATGATTCTGGTCTCTTATTATTCACAGCTCATCTTCAGCTCCTGCTGACGAGCATCCACTGTCCCAGGGAAGCAAAGGTTTTACTTCAGTGGTTCTGGTCTCTCCTGAATCACAGCTGATTCTTCAGCTCCAGTTGACCAGCAAACACTACAGATTGTTTACATAAAAGGCTTGATTGAGTCTTTGCTTCCTTCTCAAACTTCACAGGTCAAGCCTCCATTGTCTGCACTGACATCAAGATTTTTATCTTCCAAGCATCAAGCTTCTACAGAGCATCCCACAGAGCTCTTTTTTCTTTTGTTTTTCAAGACAGGGTTTCTTTGTAGCTTTGGAGCCTATCCTGGAAGGAGCTCTGTAGACCAGGCTGGCCTCAAACTCACCTGCCTCTGCCTCCCGAGTGTTGGTATTAAAGGCCTGTGCCACCACCACCGGGCTTCCACACAGCTCTTAACATTCACTTTCTCTTCCAGTCCAAAGTTGCAAAGCCCTTCCGCAATCCTCCCCCAAACTCACCATCAGGTCTGTCACAGCAACACCCCACAATTCAAGTACCAATTTCTGTCCAACTGTGGGCTGCTACTGGAGCAACGAAAACATGAAACACCATGACTAAAGGAACTTGGAGAGGAAAATGTTTGTTTGGCTTACGCTTCTGTATCACTCTTCATTCTCAAAGGATGTCTGGACAAGAACTCAAACTGGGCAGGAACCTGGCGACTGGTACTGATGCCACGACCACGGTGGGGTGCTGCTTACTGAATTGTCCTCATAGCGCATTCAGCCTGCTTTCTTAAAGATCCCAGAACCACCGGTCGGTGGGTGGCACCACCCACAATGGGCTGGGCCTCGCCCCATCAATTCTTAATCAAGAAAATGCCCTACAGGCCCGCCTGTAGCCTGATCATATGGAATGCATTTTCTTTTCTTTTCTTTTTTTTTTTTTTTTTTTTTTTTCTTCTTTCTCTCTTCCTTCCTTTCTTTCATTCTTGCTTGTTTTTTTTTGAGACAGGGTTTCTCCGTAGTCCAGGCTGGCCTCGAAGTCACAAAGATCCGCCTGCCTCTGCCTCCCGAGTGCTGGGATTATGGAATGCATTTTCGCAATTGACAAATCCTCCTTTCTGATGGCTCTAGCTTCTGTCAAATTGACATGAAACCAGCCAACACAGGTGTTTTCCATGTTTTCCTTTGCGCCTGCTCTACCACGTACCTAGACTCTCATTAGAGACATGCCACATCATCGAATCATCTTGTTTTGTATTTTATTTGGAAGCTCACCCCTCAAGGAAAATCATCGGTTTCAGTATCTTCATCACACTCAAACCGTCCTTTCCCTTTCCAACCTAGTGCAATTCTGTTACAATCCTCTCAGTTACTAGCAAGTCATTCTTGCTCATTTCACTCGGCAATCGATTGTATGGACTTTGGATCGAATGTCTCTTCAACAGCATACTCATTCCGTTTCGCAATTCAACCAGGATACTACTTTTAAAGGCCAGTATTCTTAGTTTATACATCAAATCACCATTTATTCACTGGGTCACCTGGGGCCAGCAAAACATTACTGAGTAGCAAATAGTCATTTGCTTAAGGAGTATTTATTTTCTGCTGCCAACAATGCTGAATTTTAATGTAGCCTTTTCTTTATTCTTACCTCTAAGGACAACTCCTTGGAGAGGCAGCTTATTTGCTCTTTCTTTTTTTCCAATGAGAACTATTATGAAGAAAACCACAGTTCTGGATATATCAGGTTACAGGGTTGTTCCCAGCAATTACAAGACAGTCATGGGAAAAATCTGAATCTACATTGTGTATCACAGGGCAAAGTAATTATAGTAGATTGTTGGTATAATTGAAGTGAGTTCTTCTTGAAATTCTGATGCCTTAAGGTAACCTAATAAAATTTACCTCTAGTATATGACATTCAAAACATGTCATTCCAGGTCTGCATTGTCCTTAAACTGTTGCCTTTCTACGCCTAGAAGCTGTGGGTGTTAATAATCACAAAACGGTCCCACCTGTGAATCTGATGTTTCCCTCAAAGGGAAGAGATGAGAAAATGTGCCTTGTGTTGTAACTAAGGAGTTAGTGACTAGATCTCCTACCTGGGGCCACAAATCCTGTTGACCTAAAGTCACCCATGTCTGTAATGTGCCATTAACTCCTGCTTTTTAGTAGTCATGTGGTCTTCAATTCTGATCTCATCAGCATGTTTTGAAGTATACTGTAGATTAGATTTAAAGTTCAATGAATTTAACATTACCTAAAATCCCAGGAGCAACTCAGAATTACTTTTTACAGATGTAACCACATTTGTCTCTTAGGCAAACATTGAAATGAATGAAACAATCATTTTACTCATTCAATGGTCATGGTATGTTTTTATTTTTTAATAATTCTATTTAATTTAATAATTCTATTTAAAATTGCTGAGGCAAATATAAATATAAAATATTAGAATATTGACAGAACTCCATATTATCACATACTGGAATGGACCCCCAGCCACAGATTTGAATCAGAAACTTACTGTCACCAAGAATCACAAATTGACCTTTGTTGTCCTTGGTAAACTGTGCTTTATTTATGCCTGAGACTCACCTGATACACACATATATGTCAACATATTATATACCCATTTGTGTGCATGCTTGTATTTATTTTCTCATAGAGTATACTCCACAGTTATATGTGCTCTGTCTACTACGTAAAGTATATCATTACTAATTCTAGAATAAAGAAGTTCTTTGTTGGAAATGTTTAATGAAAGTATAGATAGCGAGGCAAGGAGTACAATAAATTCAATAGATAACAGCAAGTAATTCAAAGCTGATTTTATAATTCAACTATGCAATTTTTTAAAATTTTTACTGCTGTAACATATATACCATAGAATTAGTGAATTTTAACCATCCCTGAATGTAGGGGCCAGTAGAGTCAGTTACAGCCATAATGCTGTGTCACGATTATTACTGTGTTTTTCTAAAAGAAAATTGTGTCACCTAGACAGCAGCCCTTGGGCCTGTTTAGCAGTATGTGCTCATCCTTACCCACAAGCTTTGGAAATCTCATCACACTTTATCTCAATAAGCTTCTTATTCTAGATATTGCATACCAGCAGTATTCTACAAGATGTTCCTGAATCTGTTGACATTACATCTTTCAACGTGATCTTTTTAAATCCCCTTCATGTCATGGTATGTATTCAAACATTATCATTTCTAGGGCTGAATACTATTATACCTTTTATTCTCCAATCTGTTTGTGATATTTTATATTCTTATTAATGCCCATTGAATTACAATTATATTTTCAAAATTTTACAATTATAAATACTGTTATGATCAACATCATTTTACAAACATCTGCTACCACCTGTTTTCAGCTTTGGGGGGCAAGTCCCTTGTTGGAATCACTGGATAATAAGTTCATAGGGTAAAATTGGTTGTTTGAACAGAATCAACAGTTTGTTACCATAGTGACCACCTTTTACACTGTCATCAGCAACATCTGGGTCTTAGAATTTTCCTATAGCCCAGCTTAGGACTTCTTAAATTTGTTTCACTCATGACACACTTTTGACTGAGAAATTTTTAAATAATCTTGTGGAAAAAGATATTCAAAACATGTAGACAGCTAGCCTAAGCTTCTTGACCATTTTAGCAGTATCTGAATGTATTCTAGCTCATGGAATAAGCATTAAATTCAGTTGTAAAAAGTGGTGGTTACTCCTATAACATTTGTGCTAACATTTCCCTAGTATGTATTGCATGCAGGTCTCTGTCATGGGTCACACAGTTTGTTGGGGACTAATTTTGATGAATACTGCATCCCTGAGGTAGCATCTAATACACGTTCATGCACCATGAATGCAAGTAAGTAGTAATAAAGATAATAGTTGGGAACCAGCTATATTTCTTTCTGTTTTATGGCAAAAGTAAGGTATATCTTCAGTAATAGGGTCTTACCCTCCTGTTATAGAAAGTATCCAGTAGCATTGGCAAAAACCATGATGGTTAGGTGGAGGGTATCTATGAACAATAACTCAACAAGATATAACCCATCCTGGCACTGAAAGTCTTCCTTGGTGTCATAAAACATCTAGTCATAGCATCATCTTCCCTATTATGTGATGACTACATTTAAATTTCTTACACGTGTGTAACTGACTCTACTGGCCCCTACATTCAAGGATGGTTAAAATTCACCAATTCTATGGTATATATGTTACAACAGTAAAAATTTTAAAAAAATTGCATGGTTGAATTATAAAATCAGCTTTGAATTACTTGGTGTTATCTATTGAATTTATTGTACTCCTTGCCTCGCTATCTATACTTTCATTAAACATTTCCAACAAAGAACTTCTTTATTCTAGAATTAGTAATGATATACTTTATGTAGTAGACAGAGCACATATAACTGTGGAGTATACTCTACGAGAAAATAAATACAAGCATGCACATAAATGGCATATAATATGTTGACATATATGTGTATATGTCAGGTGAGTTGCAGGCATAAATAAAGTACATTTTACCAAGCATTGAGAAGAGAAAGTAGACACAAATTCCCAGGAATTTATTTGCAATTGATACCTACTGGGAAAGCAAAAACTAGATTTCTCCAAGGAAGTATCAATGTTTACATCAACCACACTCCAGGGTAGGCGCCATGCCCAATAATAGTTGGCCAACACTAATTAGACTCTAGGCTCGTTTTTAATGTGCTTGTGTTTCATTCCATTTGAGTAACTTTTTGTTTTGTTTTAAGTGTGTTTTTGTTTTGTTTTTGTTTTTAAAAGACAGTAAGAATGAACATGAAGTTGTGTGTACAGGGAGGCTGGGAAGATCTGGGAGGAGTTCAGGAGGGGAAAGGTATCAAAATATATTATATATAAAAATCTTAAATAAAATTTCAACAGGTTCACCTTCTTACTTAGCTTCTTTAGGTTCGCCAATTGTAGACTCCATGACCCTTATTTATGGCTAGAAACCAATTATGAGTGAGTACATCCCATGTTCATCTTTTTGGGTCTGGGTTACCTCACTCAGGATAGTGTTTTCTATTTCCATCTATTTGCATGCAAAATTCGAGAAGTCATTGTTTTTTACCGCATCGTAGTACTCTAATGTGTTTATATTCCACACTTTCTTCATCCATTCTTCCATTGAAGGGCATCTAGGTTGTTTCCAGGTTCTGGCTATTACAAATAATACTGCTATGAACATAGTTGAACAAATGCTCTTGTCGTTTGATAGGGCATCTCTTGGGTATATTCCCAGGAGTGGTATTGCTGGGTCCAGGGGTAGGTTGATCCCGAATTTCCTGAGAAACCGAAACACTGATTTCCAAAGTGGTTGCACCAGATTGCATTCCCACCAGCAATGGATGAGGGTACCCCTTCCTCCACAGCTTCTCCAGCAAAGGCTATCATTATAGTTATCCTTTTGGCTATGGTAAGTAGACAAAATTGCCAGGGGGAGAATTGGGAACTTGGGGGTGGGATGGGATGGGGGTAAGGGGAAATGGGGAGAGAAAAGGGAGAACGGGAGGATGGGGGAACGTGGGGAAAAAGGATGATTGGGATAAAGTAAGGTTGGATAGGGGAGCACGGAAGCACAATTCTTAGATAAGGGAGCCACCTTAGGGTTGACAAGAGACTTGAACCTAGAGTGGCTCCCAGGAGCCCAAGGCGATGTCCCCAGTTAGTTCCTTGGGCAGCTGAGGATAGGGAACCTGTAATGAGCCTATCCTATAGCAATACTGACGAATATCTTGCATATCACCATAGAACCTTCACCTGGTGATGGATGGAGATAGAGACAGAGACCCACACTGGAGCACTGGACTGAGCTCTCAAGGTCCCAATGAGGAGCAGAAGGAGGGAGAACCTGAGCAAAGAAGTCGGGACCACGAGGGGTGCACCCACCCACTGAGACCGTGGATCTGATCTACTGGGAGCTCACCAGGGCCAGCTGGACTGTGACTGAAAAACCACGGGATAAAACCGGACTCTCTGAACATGGCGAACAATGAGGGCTGATGAGAAGCCAAGGACAATGGCAAGGGGTTTTGATCCTACTTAATTTTCTGGCTTTGTGGGCGCCTAGCCAGTTTGGATGTTCACCTTCCAAGATATGGACGGAGGGGGGAGGACCTAAGACTTACCACAGGGCAGGGCACCCTGACTGCTCTTTGGACTGGAGAGGGAGGGGGAGAAGGGTGGGAGGAGGGGGAGAAGGGTTGGAGGAGGGGGAGGGAAATGGGAGGCTGGGAGGAGGCAGAAACTTGTTTTTTTCCTTTTCTCATTAAAAAAAAAACTGAAAAAGAAAAAAAAATTTCAACAGGTAAATCAAACCATCATTTGCAATGAATTATAACAAATTTATTTTTAATTATATGGTATAAATATTATTTTATCATTTATTAAATGTGGAAAACTAATACACTAGAGAGAGGAATGTGTTAGTTCATTTCACATAAAGAATTAAATGTTTGCCAAGTTTTTATTACAAAAGAACGTAGGTGATATTTACCGTTCACCAGAGTTGATTAGTGTTGTGATTCTGTAATCAGCAATGCTGAGAGCACTGCTACATATAAACATGAAGAACAACACGATGGAAGAATGCTTGGGGCCATACCAGAAGTTGGAAATTCTGTTCTAATGCCAAGGCAAAATTCAATTATTTAAATAAAAAAGTAAACTCATCAACAACTTAAGCAGTAATTTTTAAAAGAAGCATTTTAGCACACCCCAAAGATGTACTTATTTCATACATGCTGAAAAATGATAATGGGGAAAATACTATCTTTTTCCCTAAGATTAAGTCTTCACCTTCAATAAGAGCAGAAAATATGGAGTTCCGGGTGGATACAGTAATTAGCTGGCCCTGGGCTAAAGGCTCAAGCAGCACACACACACACACATACACACACACACACACACACTACACACAGAAATACACTTTCATGAAAACAAGTTTGGAAGGCTTTGGATTAAGATCTGATTTTCCCAAGTGAGACAGTAAGAACTGACCACACACATACAGAACACTGTGCCTTTCCTCTGCTCAGACCACTTATTTCTTAGAGGCACTGGGCAGTGGTCCAGGACACTCACTTTGTTCCCTTCTTGGCATCCATTTAATAACCTCACATAGTGCACACTGAGAAAGAGTACCTCCCGTCACTCAGGCTAAAGAGAAGGTCTGATCGTGTAACAGATGCTAATTTTTGAGACAACAGGACATCAGTGAAGATTCAAAGCAACTACTAAGAAAGACCAATGAAACCCTTTTTCTAAGCATCCCTGCTCTCAATCCTGGGCCTGGGTTCATTTTTTACCCCCAAAATCTTTCATTGTTTTAATAAAATACTGAGCCAAAGACACCCAACTGCTTTTTAGTAGCTACAATAAAAAGTCCACTTCAGTAGCACCCAAGTGGGAAAAAGAAAAAAAAAACAAAAAACTTAAAAAAATCCAAAACAGTGAAATTTAGAAAATCGCATTACCCAGTGCTTAACGCTGAACAAGGGTTATGCATCCCTTATTACTGAAAGATATTTTCCTGTGTGTTTCTTTCTTTTCTTCTTTTTAAACAAAAGAACGAATCAGTATGTGGTCAATTTGCTTCTCCACAATTCTTCCTTTGCTGACAAGTTGAAATGATTTCACATTAAAGGAAAATGAGTTTCACAGCTCTTCATAAATTGCTAATGAGCTTTTGAACAATCATCACCCTAACCTGATTTACCAAAAAAAAAAAAAAAAAAGCCTCAATTTGCCATCATTGTGTCTGTCAAAATAAAGGACAAAGAGGTACCAAGGAAGTCAAGGCTGCTTGAGTATGTCTATCTTCTTGTCTGCATTTCAACCTATTAGATTCTTTCTTCCAGTGACACTGCTGAGCAGCCTGGATTCAGGCTGACAGCTGGGTCTTCAGATGTGTTCACACTGTCCTGTGTTGTTCTGCAAAGGGAAGACACCTTAGTAACAGGCATCAGGATGACTGTCAGCAGAACTAAATTTTATTTTCAGCTCTGCCACCCAACACTTTGTAGGATACTGGGCAATCTATTCTTCCAGTCTGAACCAGGTTCTAAAGTGTTAACCATTTGAAAATAGAACTCTTTCAAAAACCCAAAGCATCCTGGATTCTTTGCACTGTTACTATGAAAAGATGCTACTGCATGGCCAGTTCCTGGGACTCTGTCTTTTAATTTTGTGGATATATTTAATTATTATATTTTTTATCTCTCACTTCTACTTCCCTCAAAAAACAAAACAAAACAGAAACAAAAAACCAACTCATGAAATTTTGTATTTGTATTAGAATAAGTTGAAATGATGCAAAAACAACATTGATAATGTCTTATTTAGCCTATAGTCTTTTATCAAATTTAAGAACCCCTTTCAAGGATGCTGGGATTATGACAAAGAAGGCACAGTGCTTAGTGCTGTATAAAAGCTAATTGTTGGGGAATAGCCATAAACTATGTAATAAAAAAAAACCAGAAATAACGAGACTGAGTGGCCTCAACTTTCAAACATCCTCTCTATGCAACTATGTTATATTTAAAATGGGCCAAGACTAGAAAGAAGCCAGTCATAATTTATGAGCTATATGCAGGGTGGTACAATAAATCTAGCCAAGAAAGAGACAGGGAAGGGAGGGTAAAGCAAGAACGAGAGAGATCATCTTCATCACTAATTCTGCACGCAAAAGTTTGAAATAAAGATGTAAAGACCTTCGCGGTTCACAACAACCTATTTTAACATGTAAGCTTCATTTGCATGCTGATCTCAACAAAGGTTTAAAAATGTAATGCGATTGAGAAAGTAAACAACGAGCAGATGGGTAGAGCTGTGTAGTGAGCTCTAATGACAGATAAACTAATACAAAAGAGTCCACACAAATGGAATATTTGAACAATACTGTACTATTTTTACCTTTAGTGAATTAAATATGCTAAAATAAAGTGAATAATTGCAGAATGAATGCACTTCGTTAACAATTCCATCCCACAGAATCTCAGTTTTAGAACAGACTCCCAAATGTAAAGCACTAACACACAAACAAGGTAAAGTTCGAGGAGAATCTGCCTTAAATGTGTTTCCTCATACCCTCTCTAGCAGCCCAGGTCAGATTTGATATTTCTGCTCATTTGTGTTTCATGTGGGATAGAAAGCTCACCGTTTCTTTGAAAAGCTTTTTTTGTTCCAGTGGGCTTTAGTTCATCTTAGCTTTATTTCTTCTCCACAGAATGGTTATTCCCATCAGCCATTCTCCATGTTATTCATTTGCTAAGCCCTCACATTATTGGGTCTTTTTAATATTCCTCTGGCCTGACTGTAGTTTTTTGCTTGGTGAGAACCGAAAGGAAAACTGCCAGGCCTTTCTTTCTCTTTCTGTTGGCACAGGGCAGGTTTGTGGAGCCTAGGATGCCTTTAGTGAGGCCATGGCCTTTTTATTTGCCTCTTTGCCTCCTGGCAGTGTGTGTTGAGGTGGGGGCTCCTCTACTCCAGAGGGCCCCATTCTTATCAGTGTTAGCTGCTGCTTCCTCTCCCCTTCAATCCTCTCCCCATGAACCCCATGATCCCCATGATCCCAGTTTACTGAGGAGATCTTGTCTTTTTCTACTTTCCATGTAGATTAGATACATGTATGTCTCTCTTAGGGTCCTCATTGTTGTCTAGGTTCTCTGGGATTGTGACTTGTAGGCTGGTTTTCTTTGCTTTCTGTCTAAAAGCCACTTATGAGTGAGTACATGTGATATTTGTCTTTCTGGGTTTGGATTGCCTCACTTAATATGATGTTTTCTATGACACCTTGAAATTTCCAGACAAATGGGTCCTCCTATTTCAATCACTGATTAGTTTTATCTAATGGCTAGTTAAATGGGGCCATTTCTCAATTGTGGTTCCTCTTTTTGGCTATGTCTAGGTTTGTATTAAGTTAATGTAAACCAAACAGCACATTTTGTGCCCCATCATGAGGATTTTTTCTTAAACAGAAAGCATGGGGGGATGGATAATTCTGACAGTTCTGACCAAGATAAAGTCTTTCTCTGTGTCTGGGTCTCTCCTGCAAGGTGGTCTATCAAGCTATCAGACTATGTGAACTATCTTTCCAGGAGCTGTGATGCTCTGGCTGACATCAGGCTCCCAAAATATTTTTTTTTTCCTCTTTGGGAATCACATTCCTGGGAAAATTCAATTTGAAAAGATATATTGTCACAACATTCTCATCATCAAGGGAATGGAATAAATTTCTTAGTAGAATGCCCACATTTCTATTATGACCATTACAATGGTTCTTAAATAATTGTATGCATTCCATTAGACTTATTTCTGTCCATTTGGATTGTGACCCATTTGTTCTATGGTATGTTTTTTGAGCCTTTGCATGTGTAAAATTGTATCAGGTACCAATAGAAAAGTAATCCTAAATTTGATTTTATTTATATCCTTGCTTATTTAGTTTGTAAATATCACTTAGCCATATCAGGACTCGTTGTAGTTACACAGTACACTCTGAGGCATATATTTGTGCAACATTCATCTCACCCAAGTTCATAATCTACGTGGACCACAGTTTTCAATTAATTTCTCACTCCTTTCACTGTCTCCTTTTGAACCATGTGTCTACATTTTTATCCCGTTTAGACCCACATAGCATATTTCCTTTCTTTACAACCATGAGGGGCCATATCCAAGCCATGTTCTTGCTTCTCGGGTGATTTCCTTCGGGAATGGATCTTTTTCCCTGGTCAATGGATTGTTACCCTTTCCTCATTAGTACCAAATCCAACCCTCCTTTCTCCATCCTGTTCCCATCCTAACCCTGGGGTTTTAAAAGATCTCTTTAGCTGATTTTTTTTTACATTCCTGTCATCTTTTAAGTGGAATGAACTATAATAAGAAAAATATCTGGCAAGAAAGAAGGCTCTGCTTTCCACTTGTTTCTTTTTGTGTATTTTCTTTATGTTGTGGAACACTATCTTGCCAAGCCTTTTACAACTCCTATGAATTCTATCACATCTCAATTTTGACATTCAAAATTTATGTACTCTATTTCTAAAGTGGAAATTGTGATATAGCGTAAATTTCTCTTTCTATTCTCTATCAGACACTAGATCCTCCATCCAGAAGCCTGGGGTACATGATAGTTGCATCAACAGAACTCATTAATTATGTTTCAGTGTTGATTTTGTTCTAATTTCTGTCTGGCTTTACTCTTTTTATAAGAAGCAAATTTTGGAAGTTTTTGAGCATTTATATACAACACATGGAGACAAATTTTCTTTTTCATATCTTAAACACACCGAATAAACAGTTTAGCTGATCCCGAAGGAGTCCCAAAAAAGCTACTCATTGCTATTTTTACCACATCAGCAAATGCTTTATTTCTGTTACATCATCTGGTAAACAGATTTGTATAACCACGATGGGGCATGGTCTTCCCAGCAGCATAGCTGCACCAATAAAGCAATGATGGTAGAGCTCAGCAATTATAGACTAAAGCTAAGAGACTCACCAGAATAAAATCACAGGGGCAGGAGGATGTAGAACAGATCTATCTGAAGATTCACTAAAGAAAAATGATAGGTACACAATGACCCAGGGGAACTGCATGCACATATTAATTATAGCTCACTGTGAGCATTAAATGTTCTGTGCCTCAATAACACGTGCAATGGTAATATTCATTCACTACATATTTCTACGACATGATTGGAGGATAGATGGTTATGGAAATCCATCTGTGTTCTGCTTTCTTTCCATCCTCCTGGGGAGAATATTTGTCCAAGAACATACTAAAGGAATAAAGCAACACTGAAGTAAAGGGAATTTCAGACGAACCCAATGAGTCTAGAGAGCATAGGTTGCTGTTATTTTAGTGTGGTGATGGGCCAGGAATCATAAGTGGTTGATGTCTACCTAATCACAACAAATTGAATCCACTGTGTTGAGACTCCTCCTTGACAAAGAAAATGGGATTAGAGGTAATTATAGAAAGAAAATTAATTCATTCCCAGAACAACAATGACTGTATGTTTTATGTCCTTGGTATTTTCTATATTTTATAGATACAAACGAGTATGTCTGTATATATTATGTTAAGACAGAACTAAAACTGCCTAAGGAAGAGAAATGACTGATGGAAGGAAGGTGGGGAGAAAAGAGAGAATATATAATATGGGGGAAACTGCTCAGTGTAATATATATAAATGTGTGTATTTACATATATTTATGTAAAATATGTTTATATATATGTATGTAAAATATGTAGTGAATATGAATAAAGTGTCCAGAGTTTGAACTGGGAATAATATAACTGTATCTTAAATATTATAACTGTATATAGAACATTGATATTTCAATTCATGTATATTATTAAACAGGTCAACCAATTTTCACCTATCAAACAGTCTCCATTTTTCAAGTTTGAAACATTTAAAGTTATTTTGTCTAACTCTTAAAAATATACTATCAATTATACACACAAACACACACATGCATACACACGTCTAATATGTAATAGCGTTTCAGAATCTTTCATTCTTATGTACATGTACCCCTTCTACCCATTTTCAAACTTTCCCCATATTTTTCTTCTTCCTTGGAGTCAGTTACTGTAATCACAATCCAGCTGTCAACTCACATGTGGTAAACATCTGAGGATGCACAGAGTAGTGAAATCACATCCTGCTTGACTTTCTATGCCTGGTTTATCCCACTTCATCAAAACAACACACCTATGATGGAAAACCTGGGACTAAGTATAAAAATGCAAATAAAAGAAACACTCAGGCATATATCACATATGTCAAACCCCAAGGAATCTGAAACCTAAGCACACAGTAACAATGAAGGCATTTAATCAATAATCAAATTTCTTCCATAAAACAATAGCCGAGAATGAGTTGAGTCCACTGGAAATCCTATTACCCATTTACATTTCTTAAGAGAAACAGGAGTGTTTTTTATACTGCTTGATTTTTCTAAAGTTACCATAAGCTGGGCGGTGGTGGCTCACACCTTTAATCCCAGCACTCGGGAGGCAGAGGCAGGCCTGTCTACAAGAGCTAGTTCCGGGACCGGCACCAAAGCCACAGAGAAACCCTGTCTCAAAAAACAAACAAACAAACAAAAAAAAAACAACAACAACATAAAGTTACCATAACCAGCTATCTTGGTTTTAGTAAGGGGGAAAACACAGAGACCAGTATCGAATAATAGACAGAATCTAGGTATAGCACCACACAAAGCTGCTAAAAATAAGTGTAGCCGATATGCAGTTTTAAAAGCATTGGATAGAAACTGTTATAAAACACAAAGCCTCCTTCAAACAAATGCTTTCCTAAACTGCATTAGGACAATTGCCCTACTCCCGAGGTATTGGTTCACTGTGGTCATTTGTCATTACCAGTAATTTAGGCTTTTACTTTAAAATGGAACACAATTTCAAAGTTGGAATCTACTTAGGATAAAATGCTATTTCTTTTCCATCTGTGCTCTGTGAATCATGTCCCCAAATTTGATCCCTTAGGTTTCAAGCTTAGTCGGGAGGCAGAGATCACTAATATATTTAAACTCTGAGGAAATATCTCAAACAATTTTCAGCTACATCTTTATTTAATACAAGCAAAGTTTGAAACTATTTTAAAGTTAACTCAATAAAATCTTTTAAACTATAAATCACATAATAAATATTTCACAGGGAAAGTTAATGTTATCAATTTTTTCCCAATTTTTATGTTTTAGGTTAAGTTTGATAACACATAGAATGCAAAGTTACCAGTTTTGAAACTAATACTTGTTCATTTATTATTTTAGTTTATTAAAATAAATACTCTAACATCCTATTCAATGACTTATATTCATCATAACATCTTCTTTTATTTGTAATAAAATTTGTTTGATATTTAACATGGATTGCTTTAAATCTTAGACCCGAATGACATATGCCCAATCCCACAATTATAGACATTAGAGACATTTCAATCAAAATAATTTGCATGTCCCTCTTTATATGAACATACATTGGAATTTTCCATAATTCTGTCAGCATTTTCAACTACTAAAAGAAAAATATGAAGAGTTATGTCAGGTTTATCCAGTTAAATTTACAAAGTAGTCTACCAGGAAATCTGTTTCTTCATTCAGTAGTTAATAGTCTTTTTATATTCCGGGCTGTACTCTAAAACATAATATGCAGCCAAGTAGACATAATGTTCGTCATGAAGAATTCAGTTATTGTTCAATAAAAAGCTATGTACTTTAATCATTTGTGTTTCGGCCAGATGGCTCAGTAGCAAAGGCTCTTGCTACCAACCCCAATGAAGACAGTTCAACCTACAGTACCCACATGATAGAAGGAAAGAACCCATTCCTGAAGCTTGTGCTCTGACATCCACCACCTTGACCTGGCAGGTACACGCACACACACACACACACACACACACACAAACACACACACAAACACACACATACACACACACATTCACCAAACTTACCATATATGCACCATATACTCTATGGTGTTGGAGCCAAATAAAAATGAGTTTACCTTAAAAACAGCTTTGAGTTTATATAGCAATATTAAACTTCTTGTGAAATGGTCAAATGGAAATTCTGTCAGAATAATAACAAAAGGACTCAGGATTAAAGTTACACTGGAAAGTCATTTTGTAACAATAAAATTAAGTTTACATTTGACTAACATGATTTTCATTGTGAAAATAATATCTAGCTTGTGACATACAATTACAGTATGAGCCATCATTCATATTATAGCTATTTCCTGTGTATGTAAATATGACATGAATATAGTAAACATGTCATTTTTATAAACATTTTATTTCCGCTCTATTTGTTTTCTTATTCTATTTTCTTCCAGCATTTACATTATGCTAAAGTTTTATTTAGCTTTATTTTCTGTTGCGTATATATGAATAAGTATGAATAAATATGTGTATATTATTTTTCTTTTTTATTAGAATTTTAAAAAATATTAATCCGAGTTCCCACTCCCTCCCCCTTCCCTTCCTCCACACATCTTTCCACCTGCCCCCATCCAAGCCTAAGGGGGGGTAAGGCACATGACTTTGGGGAAGGTCCAAGGCCCTCCCTACTGTATCTAGGCTGAGCAAGGTACCCATCCAAAGAGAACAGGTTCCCCAAAAGTCAGTACATGCATTAGGGATAAATCCTGGTATCATTACCAGTGACCTCTCAGTTTGCCCTAGCCATGACATCTGAATGTCAATCACATTCAGATAGACTAGTTCTGTCCTATGCTTGTTCCTAGATTTGCCCCACAAATTACGGAAGAATATTTTCAATCTCCTCACAAAAACACTTTCAATTTCAATGTATTTTTGTAAGTTTTCAAGAAATAAATGTCATTTCCACATAGGAAAAGTTAGCTATGAGTCAATTCTAGAATATGGAGTCAAACTTGAGATTGGATAGGAAATGTCTGTATATGTCAGCATTATTATCTGGAAATTGGGGCTGCAGAAAGCTGTAAATTAAGCTGTCCAATTCACTATAAACCTAAAATACTAAAAGATAGGAAGTTGGTTGTGTTATTCGAGACATAGGCTTAATCAGTTATAGCCAAATAAGGGTATGCAGTTTTCTCCTTCTGACAATGTGGAGCTCAGGGGTAGCAGAAGGAAGGGGTTGTATTTAATGTGCAAGAGTACCATATTGAAGCGCAGACCATTTCCAGAGAAACAAAAAAAAATAACGGACAAAATTAATATAAGAGTAACCAGTGATATTAAACAGGCAAACACTATTGAGTATATAATAATAAAACTGAGTGGATGTAAAGTGGGAGCAATCACAGTACTTGATGCAATAAAATTATTGAATCTAAAAGTAGTCACCTACAAATTTATACATAAGAAAACATTGTAATATAAGTTCTATGAAAGGCACACGAGGAAATATAAAGAAATATAAAGAAAGTTCGTCCTGAAAATGCTGTCCTTGCCTAGACACAATGTCAAAACTCTAAGAGAAATAGACAACTCAGAAATTGCTATACAAATAAAATGAATTGAATCAATAATTAAGAAGTTCCTAAGAATAATGGTCCAACACCCATTGAGCTATGTTGGTTCATTTTATTTGCTAGTCTAAAAGAAATAGCAGTTCTCCAGGAATTTTCTGAATCTATCATTACTGCAAATGCAAAATATGTAGACATTGCAAGCCAGAGGTTCAGTGGATTCAAGTGGCCTATGCTTAGGGGAGCATACCCAAAATCTGCAGCCAATCCTGGCATTGTCCCATCTTCTTTTAGTAGCTGTACTTTCAGGTCCTCCATTCTATTTTAACCTGAATCTTACCCATTTTTAATGGTATTAATTATACAAGATAAAGGTTTTCATTATGACATTTATATGTGTGTGTGTGTGTGTGTGTGTAATTTATTTCAATCATATTTACAACCCATTATCCGATCTTGTTGCTCTGCCACTCCTGTGATGCTGTTCACTTTCTAAACAGTCTGCTTTTCCAATCATGTCTTGTTAGTTTGCTTGTGTCTGGGACCCAATAAGTTTAACTAGAGTTGCTCAAATTAGGGTGAGTGAGATGTTTGTGTGAGCAGAGGTCACCTACCAGTGGCTACTACACTGACGAAATTCACCTCTCTCCCATGCCTGAAGCACACAGTAATTAAAAATAGTCCCTTTAGGAGCTTCCAGGTCCCTTGCACTCTTCATCATCCATGGTTGAATGCTGATCTTTCTAGCATTGTGTGGGCCTTCTGTGGGAAACCACAGTTGCTGTGAGTTCAAGGGAGCGCATGTCCATAAAATCAGCATTCCACCACACTCAGGTCTTTCTTGGGGTGTAGCATTCTTTCCTGCCCATAACCCCATTGATAAATGTCCATTGAGCAATGAAGGAGGTGACATTGATGACACATTTAGATCTGAGAGTTCAACAGTCACTTCTGAGGACTTGGGGACATTTTGAGTCTCTGCATTAATTGCTCCCAGATTTGAAAGAAACTTCTCTGACAAACACTGAGAGCAACACTGTTTTCTGGGCAGACACAAATAATTAGAAGACGTGCTGACGGGCACACATCTATCTACCAAAAGAAACAAACAAAAAATCCAAAACATAGTAGCATCCTATTGAATCTCTTTCCATTGTTTTTTTTAATATTTATTTATTTATTATATATAAATATTCTGTCTGTGTGTATGCCTGCTGGCCAGAAGAGGGCACCAGACCTCATTACAGATGGTTGTGAGCCACCATGTGGTTGCTGGGAATTGAACTCAGGACCTTTGGAAGAGCAGGCAATGCTCTTAACCTCTGAGCCATCTCTCCAGCCCCTTTCCATTGTTATTATACAAGAATTCTACTCATTTTACATGTTGGTTTGCATCCTACAATTCTGCTGAATCACTGAATGGCTAATGTACAAAGGTTGAACACTATCATCCGAAGTCCACAATCTGTGCTTTGTGTCTTCTGTGTCAGAGGTACAGACAATACATAGACTCAAGAGAAAGTCCTCCGTGTGGATAGATTGGGGGTAGAGGATAGCTCTTAAAGAGCAGCCGGGAGAGAGCAGCAGCATGAATTAAAACACCATAACTTAGAGTGTTGTTTTCATCTTAAAAATTATGACAAAGAATCACACATTTTGTTTCTAAGGACAAAAAAGAAACTGCCAGAGAGGGAACAAATTGTATCATGTCCAAGTAAATTAAAGGTGAGGAAAATAGGTTTAAAAATAATGGTTTTTTTTAAGGCTTAGGACTTCTGTTCATTAGTGTTCTCTAGTCTTTAGGGTCTGCTCTACTACATAAGGTTTTTTTTTAACTGACTAAACAGTGATTTTTTTTTTTATTTCCAAAGGTTTGTTTCTTAATTAATTGTCATTCAATAATGAGAATCACTTTCTTACAATCAAATATGGGCTATGAGCTTGGTTG
>NW_004949108.1:5991943-6000536 GCF_000317375.1 Microtus ochrogaster | reverse complement strand
AATTAGAAGGTGAATCCAAAGACAAACATATAGGCATCCTCCTAAATATTAACCTTCATCAGGCGATGAAAGGAGACAGAGACCCACATTGGAGCACCAGACAGAATCTCAAGGTACATAAGGTTTTATTATATACAAACAGAGAAACATTTTTTTCCTTTCAATTTAGAAGTCTTTTGTTCTTTCTTATTGATATTCAATTTTCTTGGTGAAAATTTCTAATAGACATTTTTTCAAAGCAAGATATGGAAATGGTCAGCATGTTTATGAAAAAGAAACAAATATCATTAAACAAGTAAAAGATTTAAAATAAAACCACTATGTGTTATGACATGGTAGAAGCATATTTATCAAGATATAAAATACTATGTATTGAAAAATACGTGTTCAGAATGGCAGGAATGAAAATTAGTACATTAACATGGGAGATAGCTTGGGCCTCTGCGAGAGCCCTCTCTCCAGGCCTCACTGTTGAATTCCTAAAAGTTTCTTGTCTTCTTTGTATTACACTCACGATACTGACTGTTGAATTTATCTCTCATTAATACTGAAACTTCTGTCCTGCTTTTATTGTTGTTGTTTAAAATTAATAGATAGACAGTAGACACTTGTTTCTGAACTAAAGTTAGGTGTTAGGCATTTTAATATTTTGGGATCTGTAGAAAGAACTCAATGGGAAAGCACTTGTCTATCAGACAGGAAGCTCTGGGAGAGAGAGAGAGAGAGAGAGAGAGAGAGAGAGAGAATGGGAGAGGGAGAAATGAAGAGACCAAGGAGGTGAGATGAAGCGACAGTGTTGAGGTTAGAGTGAGGTAAACATTGTCTGAGAAAGTGGAACCCACAGTGTCTCACATTGACTGATTCTGGATGGATGTACTTGATGCTCACTCACATTTAAGTATTTTCTGTTTCATTTCTTTGTTTTCAATCATGGACCAAAATAAGAACTGTCCTTGCTTAGATCTAATGTTAACCATAGCTATTTAAGAGTTCCTGACAGATTCTGCTTTCTGGATGATGTATTTTTGGTTTTGTTGCTGAATTTATGACCCTATATCATTTTGAAATATTGAGCATATGTTAAAAACATGCATGTATGTATGTATACATATATTTATATGCACAGTTAGTTTAAGAATTAGCAATAAAATGGAATTTTAACATCAAATTTCTATACCAATAAACAAAAAAATTACAATTCCAAAATATAAAATAGAGTAAATTATCATTTGTGTCATTTTACTGTGTTAGTGTATGTGTGTGTGTGTGTGTAAAAAGCAAACGTGAGGAAAATTCTTTAACTCCTTTGCAAGCAGAGAAATTCCTTATTGCTGCCTTCCCACTCACGAGTGACAGATTGGCAGGGTGTGAAACTGTCTAGAACCTCTATCTGCCCGAAGCTCTGGAGTCACCCTCTTCTAGAGGGTTTTGTTTTCCGTCTGCTTGGACACTTCCCTGTTTCTTTCTCCTGATGTCCAGGCAGTCTTGATGCTTTCCCAAGGTTTTAGAGTCTCTCCCCTATTATTTTTGAATCTCTATTGTCATCTTTGACTTGTTAAAAATTAATTGAGACATGTTAATAACTTACCCACATCATTTATATTGGGGAATCATTTCATCTTACTTTATTCCAAACTGTGATAAGACAGCTTGTGCTAATGCAAATTTTTTATTTCATTCACATCTAGGGTACATCGATTATCATATCTTCTTATAATTCAATATTACTTGTTATAGTCTCAGTCTACTATTTTTTAATTTTTGAATATTTTATTTTACTCCATTCATTAAAATTAGTCTTGATACATAATATTCATTTTTGTCTGGTGCAATGGAATGTTCTGTAGCTGTCTAAAGTTCTATGAGAGCATCCAGCTCACAGAAGGTCAGTGTTACAGAATGCAATCAAGAAGAGTGGGATGTAAACAATTTCTGCTGCTCATACAAGTGAAAACTAGTTCTTTGCTGAGTTTGAGCTGGATATCTATAGGTATTTCCTTAAAAGAACATCAATATGTAGAGTTATCCTTCTGAAGGATGAAGCATGTGTTGCATGTTTAAGCATAAAAATATAACAATGCAGCACAGAGGAATTCATACATCCTGGCATCAGCAAGATCAGCCTTGCGGAGCCTGTTTGTGTCAGCTGCATATCTCTTCTCAGGGCTCAGGAGATACTTCCAAAGCTGAACTGGTCCTAGCCAATAAGTCTTTACTCCCTCTGGTCCCTCAAGGAGAAGAGCTTATGAAGGGGCTTGGCTAATGTCTGGTCAAGAAGAAGCACTGTGTCACACCTTCAATGACAGATGTACTGAGTATATTGAGAGACCTTGTGAAGACTCAGCTGAGACAATAAATTGGAGACAACAACACAGAAAACAGGGTGTAAACTCTGCTTCAAATCAACTAAGCAGGGCTCACTTGGGCTCACAGAGACTAAAATGGCAAGCATGAGGCATGCATGGGTCTGGGCCATGTCTTCTGCATATATGTCATGGCTGTTAGCTTGGTGGTTTTTTATGGGAATCCTAAGAGGGAGAGCAGGTGTTTATTTGACTCTGCCTTCTCTTGAGATCCTTTTGCTACTATTTGGTTACCTTGTCCAGCTGTGATAGGAACACTTTAGCCTTGTCTTATTGTATCTTGATTTTTCCTATCTGCTTGTTGTCATTTGGTGGCCCGCTCTTTTCTGGAGAGGAAGAGGAGGAGGAGTGAATCTTAGGGAGAGGGGATGTGGGGTTTCTAAGAGGGGTGGAGTGAAGGGAAACTGTAGTTGGGATGTATTGTATAAGAAAAAAAAACCTATTTTTCAATAAAAAAAATCAAGAAAAGGAAAAAGGAAAAAAAGGCAAACATCCACTGGATACCACTTCTCCTATAACCCGAGTAGGAAGGTTAGGAATTGTGAGTGGAAATGACAGGGATAGATTTGACTTTTAACTGACGGGTGACAATTCTATAAGTCCCTTCTGTACAGAGACTGTCTTTTTAGTTTGAATTTTGTATGTCAATTTCTGTTAAATGCATGGAGAGTCCCATAGGTATGTACCAACTGTTACCCATGACTCAATGTCTTTGCAACAACTGAACAACCATTCCACTAGATGATACATAGAATCTTAATCAAGAGCCCTGTCTTACCCACAGGTTTTCTGGGTCCATGATAGCTAATTAGATTTCTTTAATGCATTTGGAGCATGACCTTGAACAGGCATACAGAGAGAATGAAAATGAGCAAACATTCTATTACTAACAGCAGAGAAAAATGATGGCTTTGATTTCTGCTATTGTTATGGGTGTAAACAAACTCCCTAAATGTATGCAGATTCCAGACATGCAAGTTAAAAATATTTCAAAGAAACCCTTTGTGATATTAGATTTTGTAGGTTGTTCTTGTATCAGAGAGTATAGACATTGGTAGAATATGGCAGTATCAAATGTTTCCGAAGTAATTTTATAGTGACTGGAGAGTCTCCCTTGTGGGAGTGAGTAGCAGCAAGTCTTGTCTTGAAGCAGTAGATCTTAGCTTGTGGGTCACGACTTCCTGTAGTCATGTATCATATGTCCTGAGTATCAGATATTAATATTGCAATTCACAGCAATAGTAAAATTACAGTCATGAAGTAGCAATCAAATAATTTTATGGTTGGGGCATCACCGCAACATGAACTATATTAAAGGGCCACAGCATTAAGAAGGTTGAGAACCATTTTGAAGGGTTAGAATGCTAGCAACAAGAGAGAAGGTATCTGGAAATATTCTGCCCTCTGGGTGCTTCCCCCACCTGATTTTCCAGTAGGTGTCATCTAAAGCGTCCACGGTTTCCTAAAAGAATGATACCAGACCAAGTATGGAACACGTGAGTATACAGGCTACAGCCCAACCAGTCTATTCCTTGCTGACTACAGGTTCACATCTAGTTTGGCAAATGTAGACTATGTTCAATCTAACGTCAGGAACTCTTTTATCATCCAGTATTGTTCCTGAGATTCAGTCTCTAAACTGTGAGCCCCGGTAAGTAAAAACCTTGTACATTCCTGATAAATGACACAACAAAATAAATATTCTCATCCAAAAAGATAATGCTAGAAGGATCGCAAAGAAAGAGCTGACCAAGCAAGATTCATACCCAGTGGGACAAACCCTGACCTGGACAGCTCCGTTTCCAAAATCAGGACGTGTGATGATGCCATTTGATCTTCAGTAGGCTTTGCAGTCTCGGATGTATGGTAGTAACATGTATAGCAGCCATGGCCTCTCTCAAGCCAGCTGCACTTGGTGCCTGGAGCCTTTCTAGGCAAATGTACCTACCATATTTCACTAGGTCCTCTACTAAGCTTGGGCTTCACCTTCATAGCTGTGTTCTGAAGCTCAGGAGCCTCTCTTCAGGTGATCTGACCTTGGCTAGTGTCCAATGACTTCCTTTGGAAACTTGAGGTGAGTCTCACAACTTCCTAATTCTTGCGGTCCCTGAGCCTCCAGAAGCAGCACTAAACAGGCATTGACATCATCTACTAAGTTGAGAAATATCCTGACGCCATTAAACCATGGCTGTGGTAACTTCCAGATGCCTTATAGCTGATGTAGAGAGACATTTCCTTATGCAATTGCCAGGGGGGCATGTCTTGGTATTTTTAGGCACTCTTTTTAAAAGAAAGTATCCAGTCTCATTTGCATTTTCACACCTTGGTGCCTTTAATGAATGGAGTCGAGCCCCCAGTCCACATTTTCTACTGCCCTAGTTCAAAGTGTGCAGCTTCCCTTTATCAATTTCAGTTTCTTAATCTGTAGTAAACCTACAGACACTAACCCTCCCACAGTGCACATCTCTCTGTACCACTTATTTTTATTCTCTCTGCATTTTCAGCACAAGCCTGGCTAAAAGCAGCAAGTAACAGCCATGTAACCCCATAAACATTAGGTTCCCCTGAAATTTTCCTTCACCAGTATATTGATCAGTACTTTGGAATTAAGGTTCATGCATCATATCAGTACTTGGGCAGTAGATAGTCAGTATATAGCCATATTCTTTGGCAGAAATAACAGACTCTAGCCATTTTTTAGTATAATTCTTGATATTTAAAATTTCATAAGCATGATCCTTATTATCCTCATTTTATAGGCTTTTTGGTTTTCTAAGATTCTACCACAATGACTCATTAAGCTCTTCTTACTCTTCCAGGGTTTCTCTATTTCCAAGTTCCAATTCTTCCAAATTCTTCCTAAAAACCACTCCCCAAACCATAGGTCCCAGACATGAGCAGATCTACCAGAGCAGCCACACTGCGTCTTGTCAACGCATTTTCTTGTTGTGTGCTTTCCTCATCAATGGTACAACACACCAGACAAAGTGAACTAAAGAGAGAATGGATTCCTTTGGCTTCTTGACTCAGAAGGAACAGTTCATCGCGGTGGGGAAGGCACGGCCACTGGAGCAGCTCTATCTACAGAGGCAGGGAACCAGGACAAGTTGATTATAGTCCACAGACTACCAGACACCAGCCAGTAAGAGGTAAGAGAGCACTAAAGGTCTGCCGCTAGTGACTTATCTTCTTCTGCAAGGTTTCTGCTTAACGTTTCTGCACCCTACCATGGAAAATCATGCTGTGATGGACAAGGCTATAGGATTACATAATTTTGTTTTGTTTCCTTTAGACCTATATGAGCTCTGTCGCCTCTTACAGACTGTACTGTAACCCTAACACCACAGTCTTCCTCCTCTCACAGTTCAGTCTCTTCAATCCTGAATGCTGCCTCAGTTCATTTCCCTGGTATCTGTCCAACAGCTTTCTTAAGAAAACAAGCTAAGATAGTCATAGGATTCAAGTCACTGACTTGTCCCTGGGACAACTGAGATTCCTCAATGGGTAAAGCGACTGTTGATTAGGTCACATGGAGTTTCATCACTGCAGTCTATGTAAAGGTGAAAGGAGGGACCTGGCTTCTAGAAGTCATTCTTAAACTTGTATATGTGTGTTGTATCTCACATGCCCTTCATAACACAGCTCTGCACATGCATCTGCACATACACATGGACACAAATGAAGAAAACCTATGTCCTATGTCACCTATTGTATGGTATCTTAAAGAAGACTTAGTAGGAAAAGACAAGATTTCCTGAGTAAATCGGGAGCATGGGGACCCTGGAAGAGGGTTGAAGGGGAGGGGAGAGACAGGGAGGGGAGCAGAGAAAAATGGAGAGCTCAATAAAATTCAATGAAAAAAATATTAAAAAAAGAAGACTTGGATCTGTATTTTGTATGCCTGGGGTATGAATATGATTTGTGTGCATGCTTAAAGGGGTGTGTTGTATAGGACAGTGAGTGAGGGTGTGTGCTCAGTGTGGAAGGACATACATCTGTTTGTGTGTATGTCTGGGAGGGTGACAGGCCCCTGTGAGTGTGTTAGAGTATGTTGGAGTGTGTAGGTAGATATGAGTGCAAAGCAGTGAACATAAGTGTGACTGTGAGCATATTGACTAGTGAATACAAAGTGTGTGTGGCTGTGCGAGAATAAAAATGATTGAGTACATGAGGGAACAGGGGATATCTGTAGGTGTGTGTGTGTGTGTGTGTGTGTGTGTGTGTGTGTGTGTGTTCACATGGTTCTGTAAGATCCCCCGATATTTCATCTTGATCCAAAATAATACTCTCATCTCCTTTTTGTAACCAACATTTTAGTACACATTTCCTCTTTTAACCCTACTGAAATTTACTTCTCCTAATGCTAAAGGCCAAAAATCTAATATCATTCTTCCATAGCAGCCATGAGAGCATATTCATTAAATACTCTATTTTTATTACTGAATTGCCACTGATATAAGTGCATATTTAGATCTACAATGTACATTTACATATGCTCATCATGTGCTTTAAACTAAGCTAAGTGTTGTATTGAGTTTATTTGCTTCCCTAAATTTCTTAGACAAAGAAGGATCCTCCTGACTAAGTGCTTGCCAAAGATTCTGCTGAATTAAGTGACTGAACGGGGAATATAATTCACATAGCAGAGTTCTGACTGACATGTTTGCTACACTCCATTAATCTCTAGGCTCTATTCCCCTAATCTGGTTGATTAAGTAGTTTCTTCCTTAATATGCAACTGCTTAAAAATGTGATTAGCCCTTGAAAGCAGAAAACATTCTTTTCTTGGTCAAGGAAATTTATTTTCAAGATTTATTATGTGTTTGCTATGTTATGGCATGTTTTCCTCAGCTCCTCATTTACCACACTCATTATATAATATCCATTCATTAAATGCCACGGAATTACCTTGTAACTGAATCTTTTTGTCATTTTGATAACCCAGCTTCTAATATGGTCATGGCTGTTGCTTTCAAATTAATTTCTTTAATGGCAATGAGAAGTGAATGACTGTTTGCAAACTCATTTTTGAAGCAAGGGCTTATTAACCACACTTTGGAAGTTGCATCCCAAATCTTGGTACATAGACTGGACCTGTACATTAATATATTTTAGCAGTGTTTGTTATTCTATATGTATACTTGTATATAGTATTTTTTTCTTTTTTAAGTTGTTTTAACCTTACTGAGTTTTAGACAACCCCCGAACATATCAGTCACATATAAGAAAATACACCACTACAAGAATCATATCAGAAAAATAGAACTTTTGCAGAACATTTTTTCTGAATGATTTATCTATTTATTTACTTAAATATAACCTCTCTTCACCTTTGTTCTCACAAGACTGATAATTTTTTCATGTTAACATACGTGAAATTCAATATGATTGATTGATGAAGCTGTGTCTACACAACCCAAGGCTTTGGAATAGGGATTCAAACTCATGTTTCTAACTGAACACTTTGTTTTGTTCTGCTTTGACTGTAATCCCAGATCACAGGCTTGGAGTTATTACTTCTCACCAAAATATAGGTAAAGTACTAACGTCTATAATAGAGAAAATGAAGTTCGGAGCCCAGTTCATTAAGCCTTTGGTTGTTTCTTTGTATGGTATGCTGGAGCTAAAACAAATTATTTCTGGTTTGAGATAGGATCATTTTTCAACAGCTGTTAGAGCTTTATTTTTCTACCTCCCTATGCTCCACTGTAATAAATGAGTTAGATTAGAAAAATGAGACCACTGGAGAAAAACACACCGATCTATTTCTGACATTATCTCCCAAGAACAATTGTTTCTACCTCTGTGCACACTATCAAAGTGAACATGCACACAAATAATGAGCCCTATCATAAATATCAGTCTAGATGAAATCTAAGACGTGAACCGTGTTGAAAAACCACCAAAGCAGGAATGCCTAACAATTGCTGTAGAATTCAGGGGATGGCAAAGTGATGAGAAAGCCCACCTACAGTAAGATCAGAAAGAAACAGCTCCAGGGAAGCATCAGAATCACTTCCAGTCTGTTAATGGGTATCATATGGCTAAGGAAATACAATGCACCATGTCATTAAATAAATCTTACATGAGACAATATAGAGATAAAGTAGGAAGTAACAGTTGATTAAAGCATTCTTTATCCTAATCATATTTGATTAACTTACCTAAGCTTATGCAGAGTTAAGTGATGATTTAAGAACATATGCGTGTATGTGTATGTTCTCACATAT
>NW_004949108.1:5986700-5991843 GCF_000317375.1 Microtus ochrogaster | reverse complement strand
TATATACTTATATGGCTGAGACAAACATGTACACATATAGTTGTTGAGTTTTTCCCCAGTACTATGTTATTTTTCTACAATATTTAGTCATAAATAAAGTTTATGCAAATTTTTAGATATTCTAAGATATCTATGAAAATCTGGCTTCAGATCTTTCATGGACTGATTCAAATATTAAATACTAACATACAAATAGAAAAGTCTAGGATAACCCAATTACAGTGACATATTCATAGAAACTACTCTTATTTATAGACTACAGATGTATCTGGATGATAGTTGGAAGATGTTTTATTTTGAAAGATGGTTTATTTCTTCGTTGGTAAGATAAAATGTTGAAGGATGGTTTATTTCTTAGTCTTTTGCTCATTTTTGTGACTACAAAATGTTTTGGTCAACTTCCTTTAGTCTACATACATCTCAAGGAATATAACCCTATAACCACAGTTCACTGTCTGTGTGACGTTCTGGGACTTTACAAAACACAACACTGTGACTCCTTTTAGATTTGAAATTAGTAGTGACATCAAGGATTCCCAAAGTTAACTTACTACAAAGTGTCATCATTGCCCAAAACTAACTGAGAACATGAGTTCAGCTTCATTAAAAATTTTGTTTTTATCTCTGTAAGGATACATTCATATATATGGTGCATGTATATGTTTGAGCGTATGAACATGGGTGTACCTGTGATATGACATACCTAAGGACAACTTGTCAGACTTTCTTTTTATAAAAATAAATTTGATTAGTTATTTCTTTTCCCTTTCTAGTAAATTTTTTTTTCAAAGCAAAGTTGGAACAAGATAAAACAAGACATTTTCTTGATAGCTACTTTTGTAATTCCAATTTGGCCAGTAATAGCAAACTACAATATCAAGTGGCAATGAGATTATGTCTCTGTTGAGCTGAAGCCCACAAATACCAGATTTCCATCATTTATGCCATTTGGTACATAAACAGTTTAGCATTTTATTATGGACCATCAAACTGCCAGCAATTTTGAAAGTAAGAACATGAGCACCATAATTGGACTAATGAAAACTTACAAAGTCAGTGAGCTCTAACTTCTTGTTGTGAATAATATGTAAGAATATGAGCAAAGACCATGAGAAGCTGATTGAGTGGTTTGAATGAGAATAGCCTCCAAAGGATCATATATTTGAACATTTGGTCACCAGTTGGCGGAACTGTTTGGGCAGATTGGATGCATCCTTGTTGGAAGTATCTCGCTGATTACAGGCTTTGGGGTTTCAAAAGTTTCATGCTTGTGTTTTAAGATGTGAGCTTTCAGCTATTCCTGTTGCCATGACTTTGTTCCTCAATAATGGATTGTAACCCTCTGGAACTACAGTTAAACACTCTTTTATGTGTTGCCTTGGTCTCAGTGTTTCCTCACATCAATAGAGATTAAGTTGACCAATTAAAGAACCTTTAAATGTTGACTTTAAAAATTTTAACAATGAGGCATTTGGTGTTCGGACCAGTGCCTGAGGATCAGCTGGTAAGATTTCCAATTTCTTTTGTGGCAGGACAAAACTCTACATCAGAGACAAACAGTTACAGAAATAGAGACACGTTAAGAAAGAAACTGAAACTCAAGGGTAGAAATAGCCTAGAAATCTGGGCATATGTTCAAACATGGGGTACCATGAACCTTATGACCCTTTAAAGACCATTAATATAGCACGTGTCTTTTCTTGTGATTATGTTTCTGGCTTCTTTTATACTTTCTCTGTTACAGGAAACCAGATAAGAAAAGGGTCCTAGGCTGTGCTCAGTTAAGTGGCTTCTTTCATGTGTTGCCTTCTTGCCTCTTTCCTCATGTCCTGATACTCATACTGCAGAAAGAGGTTCTAGATAATACATACTTTAATTATTTCCCATCATCCTCACTGATGTCTTTATAATGCTAGTGTAATTTCAGAAATAAACAACTTTGAGTTCATAAAGATATAACTTTGGCCCTTTGTTCTCTTATGTGAATGATATTTGATATAATTTGTCCATCCCACTTGTCCTTAAATATCTCATCTGCAGAATAGGAATATTATAGTTTTGTCCTTTTGTGAGGATTATTAATGTATCACTATATAAATTTTGGCTCAGTAATTAATATTAGTTCTTGTTAACCATGGGGTTATGACTGATGTTTGTAGTTAAAAGCAGGCTTTAGAATTTCAAATCTCTTTAACAAATAAAATCTATTTTATAAAGTTAATTGCCATTCACAGCATTGGTAGACCATTTTTCTGTATCTTTCCTAAAATAAGTTTCTATCTCTCATAATTTTTTCCACAGCACCATTATTATCATCAATCCTGATTCAGAGATAAAGATAATGAGATTTAGAGAGATTAATTGGACAGAAGGTACTAACAACTGGCAATCCAGCCTACCAAATCCCTTTCTGATGTCCGAGCCCAAGTTTATGAGAAACTAAACTACCTAATACTTCTGAGTAATCCCACCAAATTAACAAAGAACTTGCTTTTTAGATAGACAATGATTAGTTGATGGGACCCTGATGACACTTGAGTCTTTTTTCTGCAAATGGTAAATGTTTAAAAGAATAATAGTGTGTGTAGCATATAATGTGGGTTTTAAAGAGTAACAATGTGTGCTCAGCAGATGATGCTACTTTAGAACTAGAATCTGAAGGCTTGCTTCATCATGACATCCAACCAGTTTGCAACAGCACTGTATTCGTTACTTCTCTGTTGCTTGATAAACAGTGTGATGAAAAGCAACACACGAGAGATCTTGTTTTTGCTCACAATTCCTGGGGCATAACAATTCTTGATGGTGGTGAAAACATGGGCAGAAAGTGGCCAGAGCAGGGGGATGAGAGAGTACATCTTCAACTGCAAACACAAAGTAGAGGGAATGAACCAGAATTGGAACAAAGTGATCAAATATCAAAGTCTGTACTGCGGTGATATACTTCTTCCAGCAAGACGCTGATCCATAGTCAGCACCACCCACTAGGGACCAAATATTTCAATTCCTCATCTATTTCTCCAATTACCACAACCATCTATCCTTTATCATGTTTGGGGAGCTATGTTTGTTGACACAAACTAGCTTTGCTATGACTAAATACAGTACAAATATTCAAATCTACATTTAACTAATAAAATTAAAAATAAGCAGTTACGAATACACTGGTCTTCTTGAAGTGTTCTTCTCTAATAAGAGAGATTATTTTCAGCATGAAAAAATGACTTTGAATAAAAAAATGCACTATTTTGAATTTTAATTATTAAGTTTACAATTCATTGAACTGCAATTTATTGAGTTTGCATATACAAGAGAAAACTGTTGGTTCATTAAAAGGCCTATTTCATAAATGATACTATTATATAATGCATATTTAATATTGCTTATAATTATATATTTATTTTTCTTTCAGTTGCTTAGTTTATGTAAGTTCTGTAGCAATTCTTCTTAGAGATAGCCTTATAATTTTAGTGCATGTTCTGATATTATTATCATTCTAGTGCATGTTCTGATATGTTAACACATACAAAACAATAGCCTTTACTTTAAATTTTTACATATCTATAGCACTTCTATTGCTTTCCTATCGTTCTAACTTGTTTCCTGGGAACCATCTCTAAGGTTGTCATGGACTGTAGTTTGTGCAGATTGTTTTAGTGATCAGCATCTGCATAGGATGAAGGCAAAACCGAAAGAGTGTTTCTGAGGTGAAGAAACAAGAAAGCAAACTATGAGAATCCTGAATTCTGTGAATCAAGTATGACTTTTCAGAATTGTGGTATATCCATCTTCACATTTTTCCACTGAACTTGTCTTGCCGTTACCTAGGAAATACCTACATTAAGCTGAATGTAGTTATTTCAGTTGCTGCTCAGAGTTCTCAGAGCTTGCCAGTTTTACTGAGAGATGGCTTTCGCTGAGGACTGCCCAGGGAGCACCATCCAACACCAGGTGAGTTGCAGCTGGTAATGGGGATAGCAAAGACAGGTTTTACCCTATGGCAAAAATAGTAGAATAGAAGTTCCAAAAATTGCAGAGTGAAGGGTGCAACTCACACTGTTTATAGCTGTGCAGAAGACAAAGTGATGTGAAGAAAGGGATGAAGCCCAGATTTTCAGAGCTGTAGCTCTAGCAGGGAAAGGGATACTTGAGGTAGCTGTTTCTGTGAAGATGCAGCAAGAAGGAAATGTCTTCAGAGAGTGTTCTCACCTGAAACCAAACCCAACCCTTTTACTCCAAGTTGCAGATTTCATCCTGTCTGCCATGGGACTCCAGCTCTGTTGGTTAGAACAACAGCAATAAGAAGGCAGCAACTCCCTGCTGCCCTGGGTTCCAGCGAAGCATATATTGCCCTGCCACAGGGTGAGCTGTGTGTACTTTCTCACTGATGAAAAAGTTTAGTGTATCAGTAAAAATGAAAAGTTGAGAAACTTGAAGTGAAAACAATGGAGTCATGAAGCTGTTGCGAAGGACCAAATAATGGAAGCTAACAAAGTGATTAGCTGTCAACTCATAGATAAAATGGTCATTCCGAGGGTTTCTCTGATAATCATAGAGAGAGACAGAGAGAACTCTTTTTCAGTAACAATACAGAGAGATCTAAGGGTTAGGACATTTACTTATGAGGAACTGAGTCCAACAGAAACATAGACTCTCATACAGACACATCTAGTGTATGACTATCATAGCCATGCTTGGGGTAGAATGGAGTCTTGATAGAAGGGCTGAGGACATCAGCTTGATCCTCCAAAAGATAGGTCTTTTCTGAACTTCTCTTGAGCCCTATGAATGTGAAGTTAATTTGCTTGAAGTTAAATGCACACAGCTCTCTTCTACAAACAAATGTAGACCCTTCTTAGGGTCCACCCCTCCATTATCACTTGTTCAGTAGGCCAGTAGCTACAGTTCAATAATTAGAGCATCTCCAAGTATGAGATACAGTAGAGTTGACAGGAGGAGGGGCCTATGGACTACAGAATGTACAGGAAAGCATATGAGTGCATGAGAATAGACTTTGAAGGACCTAGATCATATGATGTCTACAACAGTCATTGATTTGAGAACACCTTTCCATTATATGCACTGTAACACTCCAGAACAGAATAAGTAATTGTATACATCTATTAAAAAAAAAAAAAAAAAA
>NW_004949108.1:5969302-5986570 GCF_000317375.1 Microtus ochrogaster | reverse complement strand
AAAAACCAAAAAAAAAAATAAATAAAAAAATAAAAGCAACATTAATGGTACACATTAAGTTTGTTGAATCATCAGAACCTCTATGACCAGTTGTTGAGAATAGTATTGGTATGCTTACAGAGTTGATACTACAATGGACCAAGTATATTAGCCAGAAAATCTAATACTACCTGTTATAGAGGTTAGAAACTGATGCAACATCCAACACATAGCATGATGGAAACTCTGTTCTGTGACCCTGTGCTGAAGTCTACAGATCCATAGGACTGATCTACTTTTCATTGACCATGGGTGTACGAGACCTCCACAGTGAGAGAGGACAGGGAATGTTCTTAAACACAGAAGCAACAGGTCAGAAATGTGACAATAAGGGCAGAAAGCAAGAACAGATGACCAACAACCAATGATGGGAGAATCAAGAGGCTAAAAACCATCATTCAATAAAAACCTAATATACTTTTCCTGGTATTAAAGTTTGAGTGGCCTTTAATTACAAGGATTGAATATAGGTTACCAGGCTTGGACCTCAAGTTCTGTTACCTGCTGAACCATCTTAGTGTGACCTTTTGTGGGAATTCCAGATTCTCAGTTGGCAAATCACTTCATGCAGAGTCTGGGTTGAAGGGTTCCTTTCTCTTATCAGTTCATCTTAATTTTTCCTGCCTTTTTAGTCTGTCTCACTCCCACTTCCATATACTTCAGTAGATTCCTTAGGGGAAGACGCAGGACCACTAAAGGTACCAGATACTGTATCTGACCCTTTGGTGCCTTAAACCATTTTTCTCCATTAGCTGCATCTGAATAAAAACGGGATCCATTATTTTCAGTACTATGGAACATAAGATCAAATTTGACCAAAGTATCAAAGTCTTCCCCACTATTTCACACACTGTCCGTGTTCAATTGCACATACTGTGTGCTCAGACCACAAAGTTCTGTTCCATATCAGGCTCACACAACATGACCTGGTGATTTAGACTGACCTTCTATACACACATACACTTACTGATTAGCCATAACTTCAAAGACACTCCTTAGATTTGAAAATTGTAACTCTCATAGTTAGGAAGGTCACATGGAAGCCTCTAATGTACCTTATTATTTTAACCAAGGTAAAAAAAAATCCACAGTATCACATCTCACATTACGTAGGAGATTTTCATATCCATATCCATTTTAGAGCCCCCCAAAAATGGAGATAGGAACTCATTTATATTTATGTTAATTTCAACACTCTGCTAAAAAAAAAGTACTTGCATAGTAACAGATTTTTTAACATTACACTAAGTAATTAGCGCCTATAATTAGTGCATTATGCCAGATGGGTATCTTAGATAAAGTGGCTACTTTATGACCTTTGATCCAAATGCAGCAGCCATGTGGCAAACGAGTCCCAGACCTATTAGAAAGCATAATGACAACTGTACATGTTCCAGTAAAGGCAGCAACAGTGTAGTCTTCAAATTTAGGCTCTGGTGCTTGTTCTATATTTTTGTTAGTCAAGGATGTAATTGGAATTTTCTTTGGGCCACCAACCAGCTCCCAAATAAAGATACCAAGACTTATTATTAATAATGAATGTTTAGCCTTAGCTTAGGCTTGTCTTAGAAGCTCTTCTAATTTAATTTAACCTGCTTCTATTTATCTACATTTTGCTTTGGGGCTTTTACCTTTTTTTCACTATGTGTGTCCTACTTTCCTGCTTCTTCTGTCTCTGTATGACTAGCTCCTTGAATCACCCTGTCATCTCTCTTTCTTTTTTTCTCTGAACAGAATTTCCTCTTCCTACTTACTCTCCTTGCCAGGACATTCCACCTGTACCTCCTCCCTTGCTATTGGCCACTCATATTATTATTAGGTCAGTCAGGTGCCTTAGGCAGTCAAGGTAAAAAAACAACACATTTTTGCATAGTTAGATCAATGCAACACATTCTTACATAGTTAAACAAATAATCTGCAACATAAACAAATACAATACATCTTACGTAGTTAAACAATTATTCTACAACACAAGGGTAACTGTAACAAGTGGCAACATTTTAATATTGCACAATAATATGCTATTATCATCCTATATAGAGCCCAAATGAACAAGAAGTGGTTAGCATCTTCCTAAGACTGGAGCAAAACATTGTCCTACAGAAGGTGAGAAATAAATGTTACTATGATACATAGGTCTGCCATACCAATAACATTTTTTAAAGGTATAAGAAAGTCAGGGCATGTAATAGTAACCAACAATGTTTTAAAAACATAGTGCATCTGAGTATTTCTACAAAAGGAGGTAATACGTATTCCTCACTCCTAAGATATCGTTATAGGATCTTTCCATATCTCAGAAGATTTGATATTTCATATTAAAAGTTACACACACGTATCCTTGGTATAAGTTAGTACCAGCACTACAATTGACAGTTTAATATATAAAGTGCCTATCAGAAGATTAACAGAACATTTGCTGCAGTAATGTGTGGCTAGCATGACATCATATCAGGCCAAATGAAGCATTTTAGAGTAATGAAAATTTAAGTGGATCTATAATTTGAACTCTACTGGGTGTATCAGGTATCATAGTAGCCAGAAGTTGATAGTTTGAAAGATGAGTTTAAATAAAGCACTATCTTATTAGAATTACTTTATGAGGCAAATCCATTATTTTCCAGCAGATATCCCATTCTTTAAAACAAAGAAATACACACATAGTGCTGGTAAATGTACCTGAGGATACTCGGGTGGAATTAGTAGTGTTATTATATCAATGAATACATCTCACAGACCTTGGCCATGCAGAACATCACATTTCCCCATCAATGGTTATGTTAGGTTTAAAGGATCTGGTACTCTGAGAGAAACATTACATCCTTCGGTACTCAGCAATGCAATAATGCAACCAATCTCTAGAATTCCTGTTGGTCTCTTGACTTTCTCTCTGAGATCTATTCAAGGGAAAGGAAATGTATCTGGGGTAGTTGGTTTTCATATTGAATTCTTTCTAAATGAACTAGTATAAATGCCAGAAGCTAGAACACACAAACAACAACATAAATGTGTTAAAAGGATCCCATTATCATCACTTAAAAGAATAAGACTTGGCCATATTTCACCTATACCTATGAAGAAAATGTTTAGTAATATATGTATATGATTATATAGCTACCATTTGATGATTAGTGACTGGGTTACTTATCAAATTTCTATGCCAATACACACAAAAGTAGTAATCCTATGTGAAATTATTTCTATTCTCTCTCTCTCTCCCTCTCTCTCTCTCTTTCTGTGGTTTATCAAGACAGGGTTTCCCATGTAACCGTCCTGGCTATCCTGGAACTCACTTTGTATGCCAGTCTGGCTTCAAAGTTACAGAGATCGGCGTGCCTCTGCCTCTCAGTTCTGAAATTAAAGATGTGTGCCACCAACATCTGATGTGGGAAGTCCTTCTGTACATTTGTTGCTTTTATTGGTTAATGAATAAAATAACTTCTTTGGCCAGTGATAGGGCAGAGTAGATCTAGGCAGGAAAACTAAAGAGAGAAGGAATGTAGAGTCCGAGAAGCCATGTAGCCCTGCCAAAGACAGATACTGGATAGAACCTTGCTGGTAAGCCACAGCCAAGTGGTGATACACAGTAATAGGTTAAATTAAGATATAAGAGCTAGCCAACAAGAATCTAGAACTAATAGGCCAAACAGTGACTTCATTAATACGTTTTCTGTGTGGTTATTTCGAGGCTGAGCAGCTGGGAACAAATAAACAGCCTCTTACAACAGATTAGTGCACCAACGTGGATAACTACATCCACATACAAACCTGAGAAAGCTTGAAAAGAAATTCTAGTCCCAGAAGAACAGAGTTAAGCCTGGCTTTCTGGTACCAGCATTTTCTTAGGTGGGCTCTGTTTGCTAGAAACAAATAGAGGCATGATTCTTTTAAGAGAAGGCTTCCTGACTCAGTGGTAGCAGCAAAAAAAAATGTGCAGTTCCTATAAGAAAGTTTCCTGGTTCGTGCTAGTTGCACAAACAACTCTGACTCTTTCAGGAGGTCCAGTTATGGAACATTTAAATGGGGTTTGTGAGCAGAGTGCTACAACTTGCTTAATGGCAACATAGACACACTGTGTGCCTGAAGATGGGACTGTGAGCATGGGTCACAGAGGCAGTGAATGGACCTCTGCCATGTTGGACTGGGCAGAGCCAAAAGACAAAGCAGCCTTAGTTCTAGCCATGCTGCTTAGCATTTTAAGAAACATTCCTGGTCAGAAAAGGATTACAGATATGCAATAAAGAAAGATTCAGATGAAAAAAAACCTCTATTGTGTCACCGTGTTGGATAAATGTATGTAGCTTTAAGAAAGAGAGGAAAAAGAGTACAGACAGTTATAATATAAAAAGTACAGATAGTCATAGGTTACAGGAATAAAGATAATAAAACAAATATTTACCATTTAAAATATGTAATAGAGTAAGAAAAATAAGCCACATAAAGATGAAATGTACACAGAGAGTCTGGATTATGTATATTATTGTGTTTTCATTGAATTTTTTGACTGCAGATATACATTTGATTCTGGGGACTGCTAAGCTAAACCAACATATATACTTTAAATTTGATTGCAAAATATGGGTCTAAGGATATGTTGCTTTGGAAAACAGGTTCTACTTTTGTTTCCACAGAAGATGAGTACCTGTGGATTAATTTCAGACTAAGGTGGTTTAAAGGACCAAGATCCCCCGAAAGGTTACCATGAATACCCCCAAAAATTACTTGGCTCAACAAAAAGCAGGAAGCAGTTTGAATAGAACTATGCCCAAATTTCCAAAATTATTGCTTATAAATGTTTGTTTACATTTAAAGGGGGATATGCTATAGAGATTTGCATTGGTAGGGATCTTGGTCTATTGAAACTAATTTTAGATTAATTTTGTTATTAAGCCCTGGAGATTGGAGATCTCCTTATCTCTCTCTCTCTCTCTCTCTCTCTCTCTCTGTGTGTGTGTGTGTGTGTGTGTGTGTGTGTGTGAGAGAGAGAGAGAGAGAGAGAGAGAGAAAGAGAGAGAGAGAGAGACTGACCTGATTCTGTGATTACAAGCTTGCACACCTGCACCAGACTTTTTACCTGGGTTATAGGGATTTGAACTCAGATCCTCATACTTGCAGAGCAAATGCTCTTACCCACTAACCCATAACACCAGTCTTTTGACACTAAAATATAAATATTTCTCTACTCTTCTCTGCTTTCTTTATCTTAGATTAGGCATCAAACCTAATCTACATCCTACAGACAAAGATCTATCCCCTAGTTTTGAACATTGCCAAGAAATAAGAAAATTAAATTCTCATTCTATCCTTGTCTTCAATTAACTGTAGCTCATTTCTATGGTATTTATAAAATTATATAGAGAATGGACTTATTTGTCCCTTTCTACAATGGTTAATTATATGTCTCTACTTATTGGCTACATGATGTACCCAGAGAGATGGTCATTATCTTTTTAAAGAGGATTCGTAAAAAATGACATTTAAATCCCCAGACAGTTTGTCCCTTCTCATGTGGACGGAACTCATCCAATCGTCAGAAGCCCTTGATTAAACAGGCTGATTGTTCATGGTGAAATTTATCTGCCAATGACCATCAGGGTGAAAATGTCACCTGTGTCTACAAAAGTTTACCATCTTTGATCTTGACATTTGACGTTGACTCTGAAGATTTTGGACTTGTTACCCTCCACAATCACCTGTGTACACATTCACTAGAGATACATGCATGTTGCCTCCAAGTAATGTTCTCTAGAGAACACTAATGAACAGAAGTCCTAAGCTTTTAAAATTAAAAAAAAAACATTATTTTTAAACCTATTTTCCTCACCTTTAATTTACTTGGACATGATACAATTTGTTCCCTCTCTAGCAGTTTCTTATTTGTCCTTAGAAACAAAATGTGTGATTCTTTGTCATAATCTTTAAGATGAAAACAACACTCTAAGTTATGGTGTTTTAATTCATGCTGCTGCTCTCTCCCGGCTGCTCTTTAAGAGCTATCCTCTACCTTCAATCTATCCACACGGGGGGACTTTCTCTTGAGTCTATGTATTGTCTGTACCTCTGACACAGAAGTCACAAAGCACAGATTGTGGACTTCGGATGATAGTGTTCAACCTTTGTACATTAGCCATTCACATTATCTTTCCGGAAGCAGAGGGAAGAACTAACTAGAAAATGGTGCTACCGTGAAGTAAAATCAACCTTGCACATGATCCAAAAGTGGTCCATTCTACCCTAGGTCAAGGATCATTGGAGTTTTGGTGTTGACTTGTCAGGCTTCCTCTGACATCTTGTATCTCTCCAAAGATGAGGTATTTCAGTCACTTGTAGTCAGCCTCAGTGAGTGATGTCTCTTAGGACCATTTGGTCTCATAAACATCATTGGCTAAAATTGCCTGATTGTGTTGCATCTCTTCAGAAAGCAGTTTGAAAAATAAACATCTGAATAGCCACCTGAGACTTTCTACTCTCTCTCAGATGTAGTAATTCTTCGCTTGCCCCCATTGTCTGTAGGAGGACACAATCGGCAGCTGTGTTCGGTCTGCAGAGGTTTTACGTGTTTTCTTCAGATAAGACTGGCTCCGGTGTGTCTATGGCTCTTAGTTGTTCTAGGATTGGGTTGTTTACTGCCCTGGGAGGAAACCACTCAGCTCTGGGGGCCAGTTTTATCAGCAATATCTTATCTTACTCCCCTCCTTGTTTCTCTAAACATCTCATCAAAAATTAATGTCTTTTCTAGAATGAGCCATAAAACAGGTTGGATTTTATAAGACAAGTTCTTTAGTACATGTCTAAAACAAATTATGGTTTTAGCCTTCATTATTGTGTGGGTGGATTTGTTACTTCTGTAAGCATCTTTTTCAGGTGAAGTATCAGTCCTTCCAATGCAGAAACATTCCCCTTTCACTTTAGGGCAGGCTTACTTCTTCCCTGGACGTGTTTCTTTCTGCTGAACAGAAGATCCATGTGTCCGAGCATTACTGGACTGCACTGTTGTAGGTTAGTCTTAAGAAAAGGAACTGTCCAGACTCAACTTGACTGGTTCCATTCCCTGTCCATGGTAGGTACAAACATATATGCCATAAATTATTTTATTGAAGCTTAATGAGAATACTTATAAGGACTTATCAACCCTTGGAATTTTATAGAAATTAACTACATTGCAGGTAAGAAGATTGTAAAGGAATTGTAAATAAGGAACATTCATTTCATTTGTTGTGAATCCTTATTTCTTTATTCAAATTGATATTAGATATCCATTGATCATTTATAATGTAATAGAGAATATGCTAATTTCTGTAAAACTAAGACCTATAGGACGCTAACATAAGCATCAGTGTGCTTAACAGAAATCATGTCCCATCGTGTCCTGCAGATTTTAATTAATTACATTACAGCACACTGTGAAGAAAGAAGATGCAGAAGAAAGACAAGTAGACAGCCTGCAGTTGCATCCAGCTGATTCAAGTAATAGGTGGAATAACAACAGGTAGGCGTGAGGGAAAGTTTTGTGATGGGAAGGACAGGAGGAATGGCACTGCAGTGTTGGATGCCAATTGTAAAGAAGAGAGATGTACAGGTGAGGTGACCGAGTGGCATTAGATCTGAGCCTGAAGCCGAGAAAACCACTGGTGCCGTTGAGAGGAGGAACTTACTAGAAATTTAAGGATTTGTGTGGTAAAGGAAGCGAACAATGAAGAGAATAAATGAAACAAACCAGTGGTGGTGACAGTCATAATGTCTCTAAAAGGATAAAACATAAGGTTCTTGAACACTGAAGAGAAAGGTCAGAGAAAAGTGGGGAGATAAACACAGCTACAAACAGAGTTGATGGGCTGACACACATGAGGTAAGAGTTCCGTGGATGTGGGACCATAAACAGATCACACTCCAAAATACATTTTTGTCCTACTGCCAGGATAAAAGAAGGCAGAGTAGTCCCATGGCCACGTGAGGAAAGCAGAAGATTGGCTTATGAGGTATAGAAAATCAGAATGGAGAATGGCTATTCAATCTCTTTTGTAAGGATTGCATTACTGAAGTAGTTTGAATAGACAAACAAATTCACATAAAAAGAGTTTTTTTCTATGAAAACTGCAACTCAATGTTTGAATAAAGATTAGATATTGTTAATGAAAATAACTAATGTGGTTCTATGGTTTGTCATTTCTTGAGATGCTGTGCATCATAATGCAATAAACAGAAAGTTAGATGGACAATAAGGCAGGGGTAGCATGTCAGTCACAGATGAAAAACACTGGTATCATTTTATTTTTGTTTGTTCTATGCCTTACTTGAGAAAAAGGATTAAAGGGTCCCAAGTAGGGGCTAGAGAGATTGCTCTGGGATTAATCACTTTTGCTACTTTTGCAGAAGACTGGGATTCAGTCCCCCAAACCCACAATGTGTTTGACAAACAATACTAAATCTAGTTCCAGGGGATTGGACACATTCTGCTGTTTTTCATGGGCTTTTTCTCCACTCATGTATTATACTTAAATACTCAGGTGCACACACATACACATAAAAATAAATCATGAAACAATAATGGTATTTTAAGAGTCCAATGAGATACTTTATACTCATTGAAAAAAGAAAATGAAGGAGAGGCAGGATAACTTAGAGGAAATTGAAAACACCAACGATTTGTTTAAGCATTTAGTGTCATAGATAAAACTATACAAATGTCAACCTTTAAACATAATTTCCAGGAACTAGAGAGATGACTCAGCAATTAAGAGCACTTTCTCCTCTTTCAGAGAACCTGAGTTCAGTCCCCAAAGAGTTGGGGCAACTTACAACTGCCTGTAGTTAAGCTCCTGGACACACATACACACACACACACACACACACACACACACACACACACACACACACCATGGCGGTATCTATTTTGTGTTCAACAACTTCTCTGTAGCATGGTACTTTCTTTCAAGGAGGGAAAATAATTCATTAAATGTCTCAGGTGAAGAATCAGCTAATTTTTTCTGGGTTTTTTTTTTCAAGTTTTTAAAGAACTTTTTAGTTATTATTGTTAGACTGGAAAGCAGCTCAAAATGTCTGTGGATGCTAGAAGAAGTAATCCTCAAACAAAAGAATGTACAAGCAGAGGCTCACTATATTCTGAAATTGAGAACTGCAAGTGCATTTATTTTCATAAATAACAGTTTTAAATCAACCAGGGAACAATTTTTCCAATAATGTCTTTACATGTCTTTGTGTATTTGCTCCCACCTGACAGTCAATGGAAAGAATCCTTTTGTAGTACAAATTGCAACCCATAAGATGCAGTTTCCAAATTTAGATCTCCAAAGTTTCTAGTTAACAAGAATATGTAAGTACTCAAAAAGCTCACATCACAGAATCTATTTTTTTCAGTAATTTGTCCATGAAGGGAAAGTGATTGAATGTGGTAATTATTTCAAAACAACTGTGCTGAGAAGCTACAATGGTTCAGTTGAGAGCAAAAATGAACAGGCATAAGAAAGGTGAGTGTAAATAAGACATAAAGATTATAGTCCAGGTTTCATAGAGTAAATGATGAGGACACGGGCAGGAGCAGAAACAAGAACAGTTAGAAACACACCAGGAAAGGCAGTGCATGGTTTGATTAACAGCAGACATAGCTGAAGGAAGGAAGGAAAGAAAACATTGTCAATAACTAATTCATTCAACAGATCCCAGAGGGCCTCATGAAGGATGTAAGAGGTAAATAGGGTTGTCTGGGAGTGCAGGGGGGAAACCTTAAAAGTTGAATTTCAAATAAACAATGTATTCTTTTTGTAGAGCTATATCCCATGCCATAGCTGACTTTTATGCTGCAAGTTACCTGCTCTTTATCTTAAATTCACACTTAACTGTGCATCCTCCATTTTTGTTTACTGACTGACACCTTAGATGTCAGTTATGTTTGACCAAAGAAACTTCGAGACTTTTTTGCTCCATTTATTATTTATCTACCATGGCAATATGTTATTTCATATAATTGTCAGCACAAACTAACAGGTATTTTTAAAAAAAAATCCTACATACCAAATGATAAAATGGAAATCTGGTGAAGTTAAACTAAATTTAAACCTTGGTCTATGGAGAGGCAAGTTTTGAGACTGATTTACACTGAATGTAAACAAAGAAATAGAAGAAAAAAGTTCCCTAGCAATTAATAAAATTGGATTTCTCCATATGTATACAACTGTTGATACATGCAGTCAGAAATGTAGTATTTGGGGGAGATAATGTTGAGGGAATCTTAATCTATACAATCAACAAACTTTGGTGCTATCAAATAGTGAAGGCAAATCAAGGCAATAACATTACTAATAAATTTATAGAGAAGAATACTTAAAACAAGCCTTGCAGTTAACAACATCCAAGTAGGAAAATCATCATGAACACAAAGCAGCAGCACTCTAAAAATGCCTATCTTGAATATTTGTTGCTTTAGTCCCAATAATGAATTCAGTTCTAGTTATCCACATTGAAATGGTGATACAAATCATTGAATTGTAAGAGTTTAAGGCATCATCAAGAAGATGTTTTCTTTCCAACCATAGCAAAATAGGCTTTAATGGAATAGTAGGTAAGATTTTTAGATTTTTATGCAAATATAATCAGTATCCCTGAGAGTAATTTAGTTTGCTTCATAGAGAACTAGTTAAGAGCCTTCAGTGTCTATATCATACTTTGTTTAAATTAGAGCAAAATGGTACCTATTCTAGAAGTCAGAATCACACACACACACACACACACACACACACACACACACACCACACACACACACAGCAGGCTGTCTATGTGTAGGTACACCATGACATGTGCCTAAAGCATCCACTAGCCATATCTTTCTTTCATTTTCTTTTCCAGTGGAAGTGAAAAAAAAATCATCAAAGTCAGCTAGGTACACATAATTGCAGAGAAGTAGTACTAGCTATTAAATAAAACACAAAATGAATCTAAAAGTCTCTACCACACAAATCACGTGTTGGCTACAAAGTAAGTCGACTGTCATGTAGCCAATTCAAAGAGATGTGAGGGGCAGAACTGACAAGAAGGTGAACCAGTGAAGCCATGATGGTGGGATTGGAAATGAGAGGTGACCAGCAGGTGGAGGAACACTTAGAAGTGAAGGGAGAGAGAAACTGCAATATTTATCTGCTCCTTTTTGTTATGATTGCCTTCTACACATCCTCTGACCCCAAGGGTGGGAGTCTGCACAATGATCCTGCTACCACCACAGAATATTTTACACCGGCACTACAAAGGTTACCAGAAGCAATGAGAATTGGGTATTCAGACGTACAATCAAAAGAGAAAAAGGCAGAAAATCATTCATGAAAAATATAGAAAATAGCCATGCATAATAATTACCCTCATGATTTCAAACTTGCTTTCATCTAGTAAAGAAATCTTTAAGGCAAGTCACAAATAAAACTAGGGTGCAAACATTACTAAAAAGTAGTATTTGTACATGCAGATCTTTGAATAAAAAACCTATATATTCTTTTCTGGAATTAAAAAAAAGTAGTATTTCTAATTTTCTCTTAGATGTGATTTCTTCATGAAATTAAAAGTAGTGGTGAAAATTCCATGGAAACATGTTCCCTCCCCAGTAGTCATCAGTTGCCAATGCTAGTCACTCAGGGTGGGATTTTTAGAGACCCTCTACCATCCTTGCTGGGATGTTAATTGTCTTGATCTTGTGCAGGTCTTGTGCATGCTGTAAAACACATTGTGCATTCATGTGTGTAATGCCCTTGTCATGTCTGGCAAATAATGTCCACTGTAGACATCTACTACTTTTGGCTCTTCCATTTTTTACAGTGATCCTTGATAATCTTACACCCATGCAAATTCAGTCAGCACTAAGTGGACTCAATGTCTTTTAAAGTTGGCATTGAAAAGTGTTGGTAGAAGAGAATTTATAGAATAATGTGAAAAGAATTTGATCAAAACACATCATATGCATGTAGAAATCACAACAAAAATTATAAAACAAATATAATAAATAAAAGGAAAAATATTCCATTGAGAGAAAAATTAAACAATTAACTTTATCAGAGTTATCTTCTTAATATAAAGAATAGTTTTTCTCTTTATCATCCAAAATTAATCTCCCATTCTTGGTACTCATAGTACTACAGTTAGAAAAATAGGAAACATAAAAGTATTTGTGAACACTCAAGGTACCCTAGCATATGTACGCCTTATATCCATAAGGAGACTCTGCATTTTTGTCCACTGACCTTACAAAAGGAAAATGTCAAAATGACAATGATCAATCAATCAGTGCCTGACCTGATTAATAGCAAGCTCTTCGGTCTTTTAATGTCTCATGATTGCCCCTTGAGATGGATGAATAGAATCACTTTGTACTATACAAATTTAGAATGTAAGTTCCTGAAAAGGACCGCTTTATTAAAAATGATGACAAATTGGTTTCAGAAAAAGAAAATCCTAATGGGAATATAGAGGAGTGCATCACATTCAGTTCAGAACAATTCCACAGATGTTCAGGGAACAGCATCAGCTTCAAGATCCCGGGTTTTGAGGTCTCACTTTCAAGGACAATTTTCCAGTCATTTAGGGTGAAGAATGACTGCTGTATTAAAATATCATACCCAAAAGTCCATTGTGAAGTTTAATGTAGTTAGGACTGAGGAAATGGCTCAGTCAGTATGGCTCCCAAGACAGTCAGTTAGTCAAATCAGTGAGTTCCAGGTTCGGAGAGAGAGAGAGAGAGAGAGAGAGAGAGAGAGAGAGAGAGAGAGAGAGAGAGAGAGAGAGAATGTCACAAAAGCAAAGTGTAGAAGAATCAGTTAGAATCAGTTGATATGCATCTCTGGCCTCCATGTGTACCTATAGAAACATGTGCATGCATGCTCAATAACACACAGTAAAATGAGAACAACAAAAGCCTATAAACCATTTCCTGTGCCCATCATTGATTTGTGGAAATGCTTGTTGCTTAAATCAATCTAAAAATGAATAACCAAAATGTGCGATAATTCTGGAGAACTCCACCACCTAGCAACAAAAAGCCATATTCTGCTTAACATGATGGAAAGGAGAAGAAATGCATTCAGATTTTCACCCATGCATTAATGCAAGCTCACACAATGCCAGACTTTGATGATATCAGAAGAGCAGAGAGACAGTAGCATAAATCTTCCCTTCAAGGGTACTGAGACATGTATTGAGAAGAAGCAAATAATCCAATAAGTAACAAAGGTTAGTATGTACCAAGAATGCAAAAAAATAAATAAATAAGACTGCACAGATCATGGCAAAGGCAAGTGAGGTGGTACAAGCTGTAATGCCAGTATTCAAGCATCTGCAATAGGAAGATGCTGAGTTTGAGGCTAACCATGGCTACAGACTGAGATGCACTCTCAAATAACAGCATCACCATGAATAATAATATTAAAATAAAATAAAGCCAATTGTACTGAGTAGAATGTGAGGTGAATTTATTTCAAGTCTTAAAATATGAACCAGTGTCATATGGATGAAATCAAGAATATCCTATACATAAAATAGAATAATAAGAGGATGTAACAGCTCCCATCAATCTGATTCATATATGTAAAACAAAAAAACAACCACATGCAAGCACACACAGTGAGCAAGAGAGGGAGAAAAGAGCAAGCAAGATAAGCAATAGATAATAAGTATTCCAAATAACATAGGACATTCTGAAAGAATCAAAATATTATCATCGTTATAACTATTAATCTGAGACTTGGAATCCCTGATTATAGACTGCATGAACTATCAGATGTAACCTTGAGAAAACCAATTAACTTGAACGTGTCTTAGATTTATTTTGCTGGCTTATGTTTCTCATTATATACATATTTGTTACTATAGAAATAGCTCCCAGATATCAGTGGCAATTATTTACATTTCAGACTAAAATAGTATATAATTAATGGTAAATGTGAAGGAAAAGTTTTTCATCTCTCTCAGTCTGCATTTCTGTTGAGTCTTCTCTATGACCTTTGCCACACTGGTCACCCCAGAAAACTGAAACAGCTCAATTAGTAGACGGTTTAAAGCAAGGACACAAATTACATAACACTCAGCCCAGCTCTTTTCTTCGCTCTGGGTATCTCCCACCTCCCCTCCTTCACACTCTCCCTGTGTCTGTGGCATCAACAGAGACACCCTGCATCATTGAAGTACTGAGCACAGAAGACCTAGTTTGACTTGGATTGTACATGTTTCTGTCGTCATCATAATTCCCTCGGTGTGTTTCCTTGTGAGGAAATTGGAATGATAAATCCATGCCCGACCTCCCTCAGTGAATCTTTATGAAGACAGATGTGAAATTATTTTGAAAAATGTGCAACAATAAATAAATAAAGTAGGTACATGCAGGGAATCTATTCAGTTTTGCAGTAAATAACATGAATAAGTTGTGGCTGGACAAATACAATGAATTTTACAATTTATATTAAAAGATATAATATAGTATATGTTGCTCTGAGTATTTACAGTATAGCTACAATGTTATTATTTTGTTTTGGTTATGATAGTTGAAGAATATAAAAACTGTTATATTTTTTTCCTAAACTCTATATGAAAACTTGTATACAAAAGGTCTCACATCATAATTAACCATTCTGAACGTATGTACAGTCAGATTTAACAGTTCTATCAATGAACAGTGCCAATAGCCATTTTGGGTAGAAACTGTATATTTTCTGGATTCTATACTTTTATTATTAAAAGAAATTATCCACTACCAAAAATGAAAAACCCACAACAGAGTTAAGAGTAGAAAAGTAATTTTCTTTATACCCTCTTATCATAACTTGTATCTATTTCTGCCTTTTGTCTTTTTTAAGTTTAGGTGTTCATGTGTCTATGTGTATGCATGCCATGTATGTGAGGTTGCACACCCCAGATGCCAGAAGAGAGCATCAGATCCCCTGGAGCTGGAATTGCACAATCTAAGTGGGGTTACAAGCATCTAGAGAACCAAAATGGCCTATTTCAGGAGGGCAGCAAGCTCTTCTGAGCCCTTTCTCCAGTTCCACAAAGTTTTATTTGTTTCTTTGGTTGTTTGATTTTTTTCTGTTTGTTTATTTCATTGGTTTGAGTTCTTGTTTACCTTCTGGAAACATAGTTAATGGTGAGGTATCTTATCCCATGTTTATCAAACAATAAACAACTCTGAGTGTAGGGTATCGATACTGAGTGACAAGTGAACCAAGGGAACATAAAGAGACGAACCTTCAACCACAAGCACAGAACAGTCCTTTAGGTTTGTCTGATATCTCCACGTTTGGACCTAAGCAGTATTTCAGTCTTACTGATGAGTTAATGCAGCGGATAAAGTCCTCCTACCTGCCTGTGGCCGGGTAACCACAGCATGCAGGTTTTAGAAACTAACTCTCGTCTCTGTTGAATCGAATTCTAAGCTTTATCCGTCCCCTCAGATGAAATCCACATTACATGAAGTCTGAATGAACCTTGATGGAAGAAGCGATGTCAAAGAAATAAAGGATTTGAAAAACCTTAAAGTTCTGTGCGTGAGGAGACTACGTGAGAATGGGAGAAACACATGATGCTAAGAAGGGACCAGGACCACCACAAGTAGCAACAGCACTGAGACAGGGTCAGGTGTACTGGAAATACTCAGGTCTGATGTTCATCCTACAAGGTGAGAGGACAGCAAAATCCTGTGGAAATTTCAAGAATGTCCCACAATACTTTATAGGGCTGGGAAGGTAAGCAGGCTCAGGTAAATACTTAATGCATTTTTTCACTTACTATTTGAAGTTTGGTTGAAAGTGGGCACAGGGCTTATTAAATACCAAGTCTTGATTTCAACATAGACTTCTGATAATAATAATAATTTTGATAGAAGGAGGATAAGAAATCGCTGAATAAGGTACCGAGCCATGTGGCTAACATAGAGAAGAATAATGGGCTAATATAAATTGTAAGAGTTAATAAGAAGCCTGAGCTACTAGGCCAATCAGTTTATAACTAATTTTTTTTTTATTTACTTGAGTAAATATAAACGTAGTAAGCCTACCTCCATTGCCGAGGTTAGAGGTTTGCCAAACAAACACCATTCAATCCTTCTACCTCAGGCAGGTACTAAACCTGTTAGGTTTTGAGTAGAGAAAATAAATTTACTCCTCAGTGTTGGTTTTTACATTTGTTTTCATATTTCTTTGAGACAGGATCGAATGTAACAAAGGATAACTTTTAACTCCTGAAACTTCCTCCTCCACCACCCTAGTATTGGAATATGGGTATATGCCAACATATCTAACATTTTTCTGGGGATCCGTCCAAGACTTTGTACCCGCTAGGCACACACTTTACCAACTGAGTTATATCACCATCTCCAATATGTGACAACATGCTCTAAACAAACAAATTGAGAGGCAATGGACCATCAGCCCTAGAGAGTTTTGGATGACAGACCGCTGGCTATAATTTTAGAGGACTGCATTCAAGCCTTATCCTGATAATATACTGTGTGTTCAGACAAAGATAAGGCATCCGACCTCTGACTTTTTAGTCTTTCTTTTTTATGCTCACATACGAGTAGATTCAGCTTGTGCATTTATTTCTGCTACTTATAAATTCCACAATAAGAACACAAGTCCGTTAGTTACGAGACCTGAAGTCTCAGCAGCTATTGAAGAAAGTCACATGATAAGCATTAAGCAGGCCTTTCCTCTTAAGATAAAAATTTATTTTAAGAATTTCTAAAGCCAAAGCTCTTTCTTTTGTGTTTTTGTGTTTACCTTTCCCATCTTTTTATAGCGCATTTTGGGTGTTTTATCTATATTGTACAGATCTGGCCTTACACTGCCTTAGAAATGGGTGAATCAATGTTGACTGTATAATTTTTCACCTCAAGAGATCTGAAATGTGGTCCCCCAAATATATTTTTGATAGGTATAGAAGAAAGTTTAGGTAAGAAAACAACATAATACATGAGATCAATTTTTTTTTGTACTCAAAACAATGAACCATCTGAGTTTTCTTAAGAGATGTAGTAGAAAGGACAATTACAACATAAAATGAATAACAGAGGGACTTATCTTGCAAAATAAAGGTAAGTTCTCAAAATTAAAAAAATAAATTATTAAATAAACTTTAAATCCAAGACATGAAGTGAAAAGTTATTTTCCCAGGGCTAAAACTCTAAAGATGAAATTTTGAGCAAAACCAGGAAGTCATTTTTTTTAAATTTATTTATTTATT